>NC_092559.1:30687201-30828699 GCF_037038585.1 Patagioenas fasciata
CATTGTCCTGACTTCCTTTGGGCCCTCAGTGGTACAGGGTTCCTCAGGACAGCCTCTGGCAGAGTAGACAGAGACAAAGACGGCATTCAGTAACTCTGCCTTCTCTGTATCTTCTGCCACCAGGGCACCCACCTCGTTCATCAGTGGGTCTACATTGCCTCTGGTGTTAGTTTTATCTGCCATGTATTTGAAAAAGCTCTTTCTGTTGTCCTTGACCCCTCTCGTCAGGTGGAATTCTAAGGAGGCCTTATCTTTCCTAGTTGCCTCCCTACATCCTCTGACAACAGCCTTATATTCTCCCCAAGTGGCCAGCCCCTTCTACCACGATCTGTAAACTCTCCTCTTCCACTTGAGCTTGCGCAGCAGTTCCCTGCTTAAACACACGGATCTCCTGGCTCCCTTCCTTGACTTCCTACGTGTCGGGATGCTCTGATCTTGAGCTTGGAAAAAACAGTCCTTGAATGCTAAACAACTATCTTGGACCCCTTTACCTTCAAGCAGCCTTGCCCATGGGATTTCCCCTAGCAATTGCTTGTAAAGGCCTAAGTTTGCCTTACTCAAGTCCAGGGTTGCAATTCTGCTTGCTATTCTCTTTCTGCCACATGAGATCCTGAACTCCACCATTTCATGGTAGCTGCAACCAAGGCATCCCTCAACCTTTACTGCTTCAAACACACCCTCCTTGTTAATGAGAATGAGGTCCAGCAGTGCTCCTCTCCTAGTTGGCTCATCCACCATTTGCATCAGGAAGTTATGGTCAATGCACTGGAAGAACTTCCTGCACTGTGGATGTCTGGCTGAGTAGTCCTTCCAGCAAACATCAGGGAAGTTAAAATCCCCCACGACAACCAGGGCCTGTGACTGTGAGGCCACTCTCAGCTGCCTGTAGAAGACCTCGGCAACTTCCTCACCCTGCTCTGGTGGCCTATAATAGACACCCGCAACAGTATCACCCCTGTCAGCCTGCCCCTTAATTTTCACCCACAGACTCTCAACTCTCTTCTCATCTGCCCCAGTACTCAATACATTGTAGTTGCTCTCTCACATAAAGAGCAACTCCACCACCACGCCTGGCTGGTCTGTCTTTCCTGAAAAGGACATAGCCATCCATGACCATATTCCAGTCATGTGAGCTGTCCCACCATGTCTCTGTAATCGCCACCAGATCATAATCTCCTGCCCTAACACAGGTTTCTAACTCCTCCTGCTTTTTCCCCATGCTGCACACATTGGTGTACAGGCATTTCACGGAGTGAGTTGAGTACACCAGTTTCACCCTAGGGAGGCCTCAATACTACAGTGCTGCCCCACTGGTGCAAGCCCAGCTACAACCCCATCCCCCATCAAATCTAGTTTAAAGCTCTCCAAATGAGCCCTGCTAATTCCTGTCCCAGTATCCTTTTGCCCCTGTGAGATAAACCTTTCCCACGTATCACTGTCTGGACTGGTGTCTTATAAAACCAGCTATTATCAAACAATCCGAAGTCCTCTCTGTAGCACCAGTCTTGTAGCGAATAATTTATGGACTGAATTCTTCTATTCCATCCCACATAGTCACCCAAAAATGGAAGGAGGGAAGAGAAAATCACTTGTGCCCCAGACTCTTTCACCAACCCTCCCAAGACCTTGAAATCTTTCTTCATTCCCCTCAGACTACGGGATGCAGCTTCCTCCCCACCTGTCTGGAAGATCAGCAGTGGCTAGTAGTCTATTGGGTGCACCAGGTAGGGAAGTGTCTTGGTGATATCCCTGATACGGGCTCCTGGTAGACTACAAACTTCCCTATGATGAGGGTCAACTCTGTATGTTGGGCCCTCTGTTCCTCCCAGAAGGAAATCGCCTACTGCAATTACCCTTCTTTCTTTCTTATCAGAGGCAGTCTTGAGGCGTGGAGTCAACTACCTCTTCCTATGTGACCTCGTAGGTGGGCCTTGCACCACATCCTCACCTACCTCTTCTTCAAGATCCAGGGCCTCGAACTTATTACGGAGGAGCATCTGGAGAAGCAAAGCAGTTAGGGAGGGGGGTTGCCCGTGGCACCAAACTGGAACTTGCTTCTAACCCTCATCATCTTTTTGGTCCCCTACCTCTACCCAACAGTGATAGGGCAGGGGCTGTCTTGGGTCTCCCCCCTCTGCCCGACAGGGTAGGACATCCATCACTTTTTGGGGGTGTCGAGGACGGTTTAGATTGTTTAGAATGCCAGCCCAGGGGTGTGCACTCAATATGGGACAAACCACTCTGGGGACTTTATCTCCTTTTAGAGTACGAAGAATTTCTGATTGACCAGGCCCGGCTCAATTGGTTGATCCCCTAGTGTTGACCAACCAAGTAGCTTTTGCTTAATGTGAATCCCAGTTTTTAAAGGTTCCACCACCAAGTGCCTTTAATGTAGTTTTTAACAAACCACTGTACCTTTCAATTTTGCCAGAGGTTGGTGCATGATATGGAATAGGATATACCCACTCAATACCATGTTCTTTGGCCCAATTGTCTATAATACTGTTTTTGAAATGAGTACCATTGTCTGATTCAATTCTTTCTGGCGTACCGTGTCACCAAAGGACTTGCTTCTCAAGGCCCAAGATAGTATTTCGGGCTGTAGCATGAGGTACGGCATATGTTTCCAACCATCCAGTGGTTGCTTCCACCATTGTAAGTACATAGTGCTTACCTTGACGTGTTTGTGGAACGCGGCGATTAGGAACAACGCATACCAGGACGCAGACAGAAATTCATGCAGAGGCAAAGATCTTGTTCAGGAAGGAGTGCAGAGCCTGGCCAGGCAGAGAGCTGACCTAGGCCTAGGCTTAGGCTACCTTCTTTATTCACCATTGACCATAGGATTTACAGGTACAGGTCTGGACTAAGATGCTAAGATGTTTACAAAAAGGTGTTTTTCCACTAATTGTTATTAAGAACACACTAAATTCATGTGATATTTGTCTCACTTGTTTTTCCACTCATTCACAGACCAGGCCCAAGGACATTCACACATCCCATGCACTTGGGGGCGGTTATCTGGCCCGAGATACCATTCTCACGAGTTTGGGCTATAACTTTTTACAGTTACGAGAAATGTACTTCAAAGTAATCTGTCCAAGGCCCTTTACATATTATTATGTTAGTATTATGTCTTCGACCATCCGGATGGTCATGTTAGTATTGATCTTTCTTTATCATCCAGATGGCTGGAACTGCACATCTTGCTTTCCCACATTTTACTTCCCAACAGTGGAAGTGTAATATAATCAATCTGCCAAGCTTCTCCATACTTATACTTTAACCATCACCCCCCATACCATACAGGCTTTAACCGTTTCACTTGTTTGATTTCAGTGCAAGTACAGTCCAATAAACTCTGTTATCCCTTTCCTCCACCTGGTTGGAGGCAGGGCACCTCTAATTCCTGTTTTGCACAGTCTCTGGGTGTGAATTAGAGGTTCCTTCAAGAGCATCAGAATGTCTTCTGCCCCTTTTGTAAACTGGAGCAGCCACCTTCTTAGGAGTTTTTCCTTTTATCTCACGTACTCGTTCTTGAAGTTCTGAGGTAGGTCTTCCGTGCCACTTATTCGTGTTTTCTCCCTGCTCATGTAGGAAGAACCACAGTGAACCTCTTTTTGTGGGCTGTCTCTGCCCTCTCTCTCGAGATTGGAAACGTCTTTTCCTAATAGCTGAAACATAGGTTTGTGCAGGTCGTGAATGGTACGTGTCTTCTCTGAGTTCTTTGATTTCTTGCAACAACTTTTCAAACCGGTCATCAGATTTTTCACACAGTTTCTCCACAGCAGAGACACAAGCCCACAGAGAACCAGCAAGGCTGTCCTCAAAGTTCCGGAGCTGGTCAATCACTTCAGTAATATCTTGTACACCTCTAGCTGACCAGACCATTCCTGCCAATGACTTAGCATATGCAGGTGGTGCACTTTGTACAAATCTGCGCCACAGAGGTCGTGTACAATTGATTCTGTCTGGGTCTGTCCCCTCTTGGTTGTCTGGTCCAAAATAGATGATCTCTCGCACTGCTAATTCTCTCAGGAACTGGATACCTCTCTCCATAGTATTCCATTTCCCTAACTTGGATATACAATCTTCCTTGTAGGGAAATCTTACTTTCATAGCTGCCAAGAGTCGGGTCCAGAGAGTAGTGGCATTAGAGTCTCTTGAAATTGCCCTATCAGTGGTGGAATCTTTTGACAGAGATCCCAGTGCCTGATTTCACCACCTTCTAATTCAATTGTTTCTGCCCCATTGTCCCAGCATCGCAGCAGCCAGGTTAAAATATTCTCACCTTCACGACGACTAAAGTCTTTTCGCAGATCTCTCAGCTCACCTGGAGAAAAGGACCGAGTGGTGGTCACTTCATCTCCTCCCTGTCCTGATGGTGCCCCTTGGGTTGATGTTGGCCCTGTGCCATCACCTGCTGCACGAGTAGTCTTTCTAGTGACTTTCTTAAAACCGGCAACTGATGCTGATATGGGTTCACCATCATTCGATTCATTTCCAGAGTCTGAATGTCTGTCACAGTGATTGCTGTGGTTACAGCAGCAACAGTGAGCAGTGTGTGAAGAAGGGGGGGCTGCCTTGTTAGCCTTTGAGGCTGGAGAGGTAATGTTATCTGCAGCAACCTTGGCAGAGGAGCTCTGTGTAGAAGCTGTAGCTTCAGCCTGTGAAGCTGCGATTGGGGGGGCAGTGGCTGCAGCAGCAGCTTTCACTGTTTTGCCTTTACTCGAGTGGCTCGGAGTGCTTTTTGCTAAAGCTTCCGAAGACGCATCGCAAATCCCAGGACTAAAAAGAGATGCAAACCTCCTATTGAACCTCATTTCTTTTAACAGAAGCACAAACTGACACACATTCAGCAAACCAGATAGCACCATCACAGTTCTATCAAAGCTCCAAGGATATTCAAAGTTGTGTAAAACATTTGCAAACTGTCTCAGTGAAAAGACAAAAGTATGGTTAGTCACCCTTTCTAAAGATTCGCTTGACCAGTTAGCAAACACATAGCCGTACTGCTGTTTAATCTCTCCCAGAGGCTTTTCAAGGTACAGCAGAAGCGAGTAGAAATTCATTAGCGACTGCAGTGTAATGAAATAAACCAGTGCCAAAACACACAATATCATCATGACCGCTGTCCAGTTTCTTGTTGTTATATAATGAATACTTCGATTCAGAAAGAAACACCAACACAGATAAGGAATCAGTGAGCACAATGTAGAAAATAACTGATACAACTTATGCCATAACATCTTTAAATCAATGTAATTCGCTTTGCCTTAATACCACTAAATAATATCCGAAGCAAACAGACGCGCGAGTATCACAACTCTATGAGTTGGCATCGTGCCAAGAAAATTGAAAGGTACATCAGAGCAGTAGAAAAGCTAAAAATCTCCAAATTTACCCTTTTCTCTTGCCCCACGTTGGGCGCCAATTATCTGTCAAGGGTTAAGATTGTGGGGTGACAACAAAAACCCTGGCAGGTGTATTGTTAACCTCCTCTCCTCCCCACGTCCCCCTTTTGCCCCTCCCTCTCCTCCCTTCCCACTCAGGACAGGCGATCGGGAGGGAAAGAAGGACAGAGAGAAGAGAGTTGGAAAAGTTAAAGATGTTTTACTAATGCTACTAATAAGAATAGAGAAAATAATACAAAATATACAAAACCAATCTTGTAAGTCTCAGCAACTGCAGAGCCAGCACCCAAAGTCCTGGATTAGACTCTGTAGCCAACCGGAGCTGGATTCAGTCTGTCACTAGGTCTCAGTTCGCAGGGACGACCAGCAAGGTCCTCTCCTAATGTCAGCCATGAGGAAAAAGGGAAAAGGGGGAAAAAGGGATGAGATCCTCGTGATCTCCCACTTTTATATGAAGTATTCACGTGAATGGAATGTTATACACCATTGGTCAGTCTCTCGGTCATCAGTTTTCTCGTTGCCCCTCTCGCGAGATGTCCATCCGTGCTTATCAATAAGTTTGCATTCCATTGCTAGGTTTAACCAAAACATGTGTTGGGTTCTCCAGGAAAATGCAGCTAACATGAAGGCTTTAGCTGACAGGTAAATTCACTAAAAGAGAAACTTGTTTTTAACAAAACCAGGACATTCCACCCCTTATAATATGACATTCACTGAATACTTAAACCTTATTAATACAATCTATCAATACAATCTAATTAATCACTACTACTATATATATATATATACACATATGTACATATATACACAGGAGTAATTAATCAGAGTGTTGCTTTATCCATGCGAGCCACGGAACCTGACACACCAATATGATGTTCACAGAGTTCGCTTTATTGTCGGACCGGGCTAGCTTTATAGCAAAGCTGCCCTGTCCACGCGCCTTACAACAACGTGATTGGTTGTAACTCGTGTTATACAATAACATGATAGGCTGCATGTACTGTCCACGCGCTCTGCACGCATGTGTCCGGCGATTGCTCACTCATTGTTACCTTCTAATGGTGCTCCTTTAGTCTCTTTTGTCTCTGGCTTCACCTCTCAGCCAGGCTGGCGACAACCCCATCCCCCTGGGGCGGGGGGGGCTCTGCCACTACATCTCCCCCTCTTTTATTTTATATTAACAATACGCCGTATCATGCTTTAAATACAGTGTGAAATACAGGGTAAGAACATTAAGGCTAATACAATTACAATTAACAAGAACAAACCTGTTTTCAATATTCCTTTTAACCAAACAAGGCATTCACCCCAAAAAACCCAATATCTTCTGTTATTTTCTTGTTCTGCAAATCTTCTATCTTTTTAACTTTTAAGTTCAAACAACACATACAATCAAACTCTTCATAACTGTGAACATGTCCAATAACAAAACATTAATTGCTGCTCTGTTTTACAAAGTGGTATTCTCAACATTGGCTACATTCGTTGCTTAAAGCGATAACATGTCTGAGGTTAAGGGTTGTCATCACTGCAATCGGTTTCTTCTCTGTTAGCTAGCCAAGGTCTCACCCACTTTGCTGGGATCCATGAATTTTTGTGGTTACCTGTAGAAACACAAGCATATCCCCTTCCCCAGGTTATTAGTGACATAGGACCTTCCCATTGTTGTGTTGTCGGATTAAACACACTAACCTTAGGCACATTTTCGGAAAAATCTTTGACATTTTTGATATGGTGCATAACAATTGGTTCCATTTCAGTTTCACTTTTAGGATTAAGCCAGTTCAGCACATACAATGCCTTCATCAATACCTCTTCTGGGCTCACACCAATTCCCCCTTGTTTTTTCAAAACAGACAAAAGATTTTTTAATGCACGGTGTGCACGCTCAATAATTGCTTGGCCAGTAGAATTATAAGGGATTCCAAACAGGTGCTGTACCTTCCACTGGGTGAGGAAGGCTGCAAGTCTGTCAGAGTGGTATGCAGGACCATTATCTGTTTTGATTTGTGTAGGGACACCCATGACAGCAAAAGCTTGTAGTAAATGACGTTTTACTGCCTTTGCATTTGCTGAGGTCAAGGCTGTAGCCCACAGCAGTCCTGAACAGGTATCTATGGAGACATGAATGTACTTTTGTCTGCCAAATGGTGCAAATTCAGTAATATCAGTTTGCCATAACTGACCTGGCTGCAAGCCCCGAGGATTTACTCCCTTTTGTTGGAGAGGGACTATGCGGGCACAATCAGGACAAGCTGCAATAATGGCTCGAGCTTGTTCCTTTGTAATTGTAAACTGCTTTCGGAGTGCTGCTGAGGATTGATGAAAGAATTCGTGAGCTTGTCTGGCTTGTTCAAAAGGGGATATATCTGCTACTGCCACAAGTTTGTCTATGGTGCTGTTTCCTTCTACTAGACCACCTGGTATGTTAGTATGGCTTTTTATATGCATGATAAATACTGGTGCTGTCCTATAATCTAATACGTTCCACAAATCTAACAATGCTTCAAACAACAAGGAATTGGAAACTCGCTGCAAAAGTGCTCTATGTATTCTTTGTACAATTCCCACAACATAAAGAGAATCTGTTACCAGATTAACTGGAGAGTTATGCCATTTTTGCAATGCTGCTAAGCATATTGAGGGCAGTTTCTTTTAAGATGTCCTGTCTGTCCGCAAGTAAAACATGCTAGGCCACAAGAAGGGCTTCGGCCTTTCATTGCAGGCTTAAGTGCTGCAGCCAAGGCTGCAGCGTGGGCTTGAGCATGTATTTTTGCTTTTTCTACCTCCTGTTGCATAATCGGTACCTGTGTGCGAGCTTCCACCATCTCTGCTAAAGAAGCAGTTTTTCCCAAACCGGCTAATATCTGTTGGCATTGGGTGTTTGCATTCATCATAGCCAAATCTTTCCCCACAGCAGCTTTTGCCTCTGGAGTCAAGTTAGGAGAGGCATCTATCACTTCTTTTAAACGATCCACAAATGTCATATATGGTTCCCCAGGATCCCACTCTATTGTAGAATAGGGTGGCACAGGGTTACCTCTATTTGGCAATTCTTTCACTGCCGCCAAGGCAAGCCCTTGCGTTTGCTGCAAAATCCTTGGATGAAGTGCTGCCTGAGTAGCACCATCCGCATATTGCCCACGACCCAGTAACTGGTCCATGCTAGCTAACCGCAACGGATCATCAGCTGGTAAACGAACATTTTCTAATACTGCCAATTCCACTTTCCCCTGCCACTTGTCCAAGAACAGCAAATACCCCGTTGGAGGAAGCAATAACTCCATCAACGCCCTAATATCTGTTTGAGTTAGTACTTGCTCCTTGAAAAATGAATTGATTAGCTGCATCACATGCTTATTATCCGTACCATATTGCATAACTGCACTTTGCAATTGCTTAACCGTTTTCCAATCAAAAGGCGACCACTGCCTTTGTCCTCTATTATCTATGTGCACTGGCACTGCTGTAATACTACCAGGTAACATGATCCCTTCAATAGTTGCATCTCTGATTACTCCTTGCCAACGTTGCCCTGCATTATAAGAATGATCTCGAGGAATATCTCTACCCTGATGCACAGGGGCAGCACCCAAATTATCATTATTATCACTGCTATACAATTCCCTTGTGTTTCCCTGTGGATCAGTAAGTCGGCGCATATTTGCAAACCGATCTGCTAACCCAGTCTCCAGCCCTTTTCCATATCGCGCTCTCAAATATTCATCTGCTTCTCTTACAGACCACATCCCATCTTCAACACATTGTCTAGCCCATTTTTGTATTCGCTCCCTTTTGATACGGAGCTCCTCCGGAGTGAGGTCTAATTCCACCCCCTCCCTTTCCTGTTTTCCCCGTTTTTCACATTCCCTGCCAATTGCCTCCAGCCCGTCCTTAATTGCATCTGACGCCTTTTTATATGCTATTAACCGCGAAGTTTTACTGTTACCGCCATCTAGTCGTTTCATAGCTTCTAGAACTTCTTGTATCTGGCTCTCCTGCCGTCTCAGTAAGTCCTTCAGGCTCTGCACGTGGCTCTCCTCCTGGAACTCAGGGCGATTCTGCGGTGCTCCGTCCTGGTGTTCCATCGGGTCCTCCGGCAAAGGCACGTCGGCTGGATTAACTTGTCCTGGCTTGTTGAAACTTGCCGGTTGCTGCCATTCGTTGTCGGAGCCAGGCAATGGCTCAACGGGCGCAGAGGGTATAATTTGCTCTCCGCCCCAGAACTCCAGATCTGATACGGGACATACCAGCGGTGTTGATTCTTCGGAGTTCTCGGAGGGTGGGCAGCTCGCGGCGGGCGGCTCCGAGGGGACGGCACACAGCTCCGGCTCCTCTGAGACTTCCTGCATTAGCTGCCTGACCTCCCGCCAGGGTCCGGCGAGATCGCAAGCCTCGCGGCTCCCCCTTGTAACCGCTTCCCATAGTTCGGTCCCTATGTCCTCCCATGTACTGGGAGAAAAAAATTCGTCCGTCGAACGAACACAGCCCTTACGCTGGGCGAATAGTAAAAGGCGCTCCACCGCGTCTTTTTCCAAAATTCTTCCTGTTCTTGCAGCCAGCTGCAGAATACTTCTCACTATTATTTTTTCTTCCACGGATGCCGTGTTTCCCATGCCACCTGCTTCTTCGTAGGCCTACTTTCCGCTATGATTGAGCGCTGGGCTGGTGTCGCCCCCAGGTGGCGTCCTCGCGTCTTCACTTCCGGCGATCTTGCTTCGATACGAAGTATCACGTCGGGGTCACCAAAGTGTTGCTTTATCCATGCGAGCCACGGAACCTGACACACCAATATGATGTTCACAGAGTTCGCTTTATTGTCGGACCGGGCTAGCTTTATAGCAAAGCTGCCCTGTCCACGCGCCTTACAACAACGTGATTGGTTGTAACTCGTGTTATACAATAACATGATAGGCTGCATGTACTGTCCACGCGCTCTGCACGCATGTGTCCGGCGATTGCTCACTCATTGTTACCTTCTAATGGTGCTCCTTTAGTCTCTTTTGTCTCTGGCTTCACCTCTCAGCCAGGCTGGCGACAACCCCATCCCCCTGGGGCGGGGGGGGCTCTGCCACTACATCAGTGGACCATCCTTTGAAAAATTCATTAAGTTCATTTTGTCACAACAGTCTCCCAGGGCAGGAAAAATGGTACAAGTGCATCTCATGACCACTGTTTGTGGGTTAAGGACACCAACTTCGAAGAAGGTGTCGGGCGCCACTTGAAGAAGCTAGCTCTAGTTTCATCACCATTGTCTTGATCTGAAAGACACTTATTAAACATTGTTAGTGCGGCAATTCACATCATACAGTTCAACATTGCATATTTTCACCTAAAATGATATCCCCTTGAGGTACACACTGAACTTCTCCATCCTTAAGCATCACCCACCAGGTGCTGCCAGGTCCCTGGGCAAAAACAATCCCACGAATAGGTTTGCCTTTGCCTGAGGCAGGAGTAACCCAGACTGCCTTTCCTAAGATATTTTTCATGTGTACTACAGGGACTTTATCTCCTTCTACAGTACGTAGAATTTCTGATTGGGCAGGCCCGGCTCGATTGGTTGATCCCCTAGTGTTGACCAACCAAGTGGCTTTTGCTTAATGTGAATCCCAGTTTTTAAAGGTTCCACCACCAAGTGCCTTTAGTGCAGTTTTTAACAAACCATTGTACCTTTCAATTTTCCCAGAGGCTGGTGCATGATATGGAATATGATATACCCACTCAATACCATGTTCTTTGGCCCAATTGTCTATAATACTGTTTTTGAAATGAGTACCATTGTCTGATTCAATTCTTTCTGGCGTACCGTGCCGCCAAAGGACTTGCTTCTCAAGGCCCAAGATAGTATTTTGGGCTGTAGCATGAGGTACGGCATATGTTTCCAACCATCCAGTGGTTGCTTCCACCATTGTAAGTACATAACGCTTACCTTGACGTGTTTGTGGAAGTGTAATATAATCAATCTGCCAAGCTTCTCCATACTTATACTTTAACCATCGCCCCCCATACCATACAGGTTTTAACCGTTTTGCTTGTTTGATTTCGGCGCAAGTTTCACATTCATGAATAACCTGTGAAATAGTGTCCATAGTTAAATCCACCCCTCGATCACGAGCCCATTTGTATGTTGCATTTCTACCTTGATACCCTGAAGCATCATGGGCCCACCGAGCTAGGAAAAGTTCATCTTTATGTTGCCAGTCCAAGTCCACCTCAGATACTTTAATCTTAGCAGCTTGATCTGCTTGGTGGTTGTTTAGATGTTCCGCAGTGGCTCGACTTTTAGGCACATGAGCATCTACATGACGAACTTTCACAGGCAGGCTCTCTAGCTGAGCAGCAATGTCTTGCCACAGTGTGGCAGCCCAAATGGGTTTACCTCTGCGCTGCCAGTTGCTTTTCTTCCATTGCTGTAGCCACCCCCATAAGGCATTTGCTGCCATCCATGAGTCAGTATAGAGATAAAGTATTGGCCACTTCTCTCATTCAGCAATGTCCAAAGCCAGCTGGATGGCTTTCACTTCTGCAAACTGACTGGATTCACCTTGTCCTTCAGTGGCTTCTGTAACTTGTCGTGTGGGATTCCACACAGCAACTTTCCATCTTCGATGTTTTCCTACAAGACGACAGGATCCATCTGTGAACAGTGCATACTGCTTATCAGTCTCTGAAAGCGTATTATATGGTGGTGCTTCTTCAGCACGTTTTACTTCCTCCTCATCTGGAGACATCCCAAAGTCTTTGCTTTCTGGCCATTCTGTAATCACTTCTAATATCCCTGGACGGTTCAGACTTCCAATTCGAGCTCGTTGTGTGATCAGTGCAATCCATTTACTCCATGTAACTTCGGTTGCATGATGTGGAGAGGGAACCGTCCCCTTGAACATCCAGCTCAGCACCGGCAGTCGAGGTGCCAGGAGGAGCTGTGCTTCAGTGCCGATCACTTCTGAAGCAGCTCGAACTCCTTCATATGCGGCTAGTATCTCCTTTTCAGTTGGAGTATAGTTGGCCTCAGATCCTTTGTATCCTCGACTCCAAAAACCTAAGGGTCGACCTCGGGTTTCTCCTGGTGCTTTCTGCCAGAGGCTCCAGGTAAGTCCAGTATCTCCGGCTGCGGTGTAGAGCACATTTTTAACATCTAGTCCAGTTCGGACTGGTCCAAGGGCCACCGCATGAGTTATCTCACGCTTAATTTGTTCAAAGGCTTGTTGTTGTTCAGGGCCCCACTCAAATTGGTTCTTTTTACGAGTCACTCGATAGAGAGGGCTCACAATGTGGCTGTAGTCAGGAATATGCATTCTCCAAAAACCTACAACGCCCAAGAAAGTCTGTGTCTCCTTTTTATGAGTAGGTGGAGACATTGCTGCAATTTTGTTGATCACATCCATTGGGATCTGACGACGGCCATCTTGCCATTTTATTCCTAAAAACTGGATCTCTTGTGCAGGTCCCTTGACCTTGCTTCGTTTTATGGCAAAACCAGCATCCAAAAGAATATGAATTATTCTCTCACCTTTCTCGAAGACTTCTTTCGCTGTGTCGCCCCATACGATGATGTCATCAATATATTGCAAGTGTTCTGGAGCTTCACCTTGCTCCAGCGTGGTCTGGATCAGTCCATGGCAGATGGTAGGACTGTGTTTCCACCCCTGGTGCAAGCGATTCCATGTATACTGGATGCCCCTCCAGGTGAAAGCAAACTGCGCCCTGCACTCTGCTGCTACAGGAATAGAGAAAAATGCATTAGCAATGTCAATTGTAGCATACCACTTGGCTGCCTTTGACACCAGTTCAAATTGCAGTTCTAGTATGTCAGGCACAGCAGCACTCAGTGGTGGTGTAACTTCATTCAGGCCACGATAGTCTTCAGTTAGTCTCCACTCATCACTAGACTTTCGCACTGGCCAGATTGGGCTGTTAAAAGGTGAGCGAGTCTTACTGATCACACCCTGGCTTTCCAATTGACGGATCAGCTTCTGGATAGGAATCAAAGAGTCTCGATTGGTGCGGTATTGCCAGCGATGCACCGTCGTGGTAGCAATTGGCACCTGCTGATCGTCAACCATCAGCAGTCCTACAACAGAAGGGTCATCTGAAAGACCAGGCAAATCAGACAGCTGTTCAATTTTCTCAGTGTCCACAGCTGCTATACCAAATGCCCACCTATACCCTTTTGGGTCCTTAAAATACCCTCTCCTGAGGTAGTCTATGCCAAGGATGCACGGAGCATCTGGACCAGTCACAATGGGATGCTTTTGCCAGTTTTTTCCAGTTAGGCTCATTTCAGCCTCTACAACAGTCAGCTCCTGGGATCCCCCAGTCACTCCAACAATATTGATGGATTGCGTTCCTTTAAAATTAGAAGGAATTATTGTGCACTGAGCACCAGTGTCCACTAAAGCTTTGTACTCCTGGGGTTGTGTTGTACCAGGCCATAGTATTTGTACAGTCCAATAAACTCTGTTATCCCTTTCCTCCACCTGGTTGGAGGCAGGGCACCTCTAATTCCTGTTTTGCACAGTCTCTGGGTGTGAATTAGAGGTTCCTTCAAGAGTATCAGAATCTCTTCTGCCCCTTTTGTAAACTGGAGCAGCCACCTTCCTAGGAGTTTTTCCTTTTATCTCACGTACTCGTTCTTGAAGTTCTGAGGTAGGCCTTCCATGCCACTTATTCGTGTTTTCTCCCTGCTCATGTAGGAAGAACCACAGTGAACCTCTTTTTGTGGGCTGTCTCTGCCCTCTCTCTCGAGATTGGAAACCCCTTCTCCTAACAGCTGAAACATAGGTTTGTGCAGATCGTGAACGGTACGATTCTTCTCTGAGCTCTTTGATTTCTTGCAACAGCTTTTCAAACCGGTCATCAGATTTTTCACACAGTTTCTCCACAGAAGAGACACAAGCCCGTAGAGAACCAGCAAGGCTGTCCTCCAAGTACCGGAGCTGCTCAATCACTTCATTAATTTCTTGTACACCTCTAGCTGACCAGACCATTCCTGCCAATGACTTAGCATATGCAGGTGGTGCACTTTGTACAAATCTGCGCCACATAGATTTTGTACAATTGATTCTCTCTGGGTCTGTCCCCTCTTGGCTGTTTGGTCCTAGATAGATGATCTCTCACACAGCTAATTCTCTCAGGAACTGGATACCTCTCTCCATAGTATTCCATTTCCCTAACGTGGATATACAATCTTCCTTGTAGGGAAATCTGACTTTCATAGCTGCCAGGAGTCGGGTCCAGAGAGCAGCGGCATTAGACTCTCTTGAAATTGCCCTATCAATGGTGGAATCTTTTGACAGAGATCCCAGCTGCCTGGCTTCACCACCTTCTAATTCAATTGTTTCTGCCCCATTGTCCCAGCATCGCAGCAGCCAGGTTAAAATATTCTCGCCTTCACGACGACTAAAGTCTTTTCGCAGATCTCTCAGCTCACCTGGAGAAAAGGACCGAGTGGTGGTCACTTCATCTCCACCCTGTCCTGATGATGCCCCTTGGGTTGATGTTGGCCCTGTGCCATCACCTGCTGCATGGGTAGTCTTTCTAGTGACTTTCTTACAACCGGCAACTGATGCTGATATGGGTTCACCATCATTTGATTCATTTTCAGAGTCTGAATGACTGTCACAGTGATTGCTGTGGTTACAGCAGCAACAGTGAGCAGTGTGTGAAGACGGGGGGGCTGCCTTGTTAGCCTTTGAGGCTAGAGAAGTAACGTTATCTGCAGCGACCTTGGCAGAGGAGCTCTGCGTAGGAGCTGTAGCTTCAGCCTGTGAAGCCGCAGTTGGGGGGGCAGTGGCTGCAGCAGCAGCAGCTTTGGCTGTTTTGCCTTTTCTCGAGCGGCTAGGAGTGCTTTTTGCTAAAGCTTCCGAAGACGCACCGCAAATCTCAAGACTAAGAAGAGACGCAAACCTCCTATTGAACCTCATTTCTCTTAACAGTAACACAAACTGACACACATTCAGCAAACCAGATAACACCATCACAGTTCTATCAAAGCTCCAAGGATATTCAAAGTTCTCTAAAACATTTGCAAACTGTCCTAGTGAAAACACAAAAGTATTGTTAGTCAGCCTTTCTAAAGATTCGCTTGACCAATTAGCAAATATAGAGCCATTCTGCTCTTTAATCTCTCCTGGAGGTTTTTCAAGGTAAAGCAGAAGCGAGTAGAAATTCATTAGCGGCTGCAGTATAATGAAATAAACCAATGCCAAACCACACAGAATCATCATGACCGCTGTCCAGTTTCTTGTTGTTGTATAATGAATACTTCGATTCAGAAAGAAACACCAACACAGATATGGGATCAGCGAGCACAATGTAGAAAATAACTGATACAACTTTTGCCATAACATTTTTAAATCAATGTAATTCACTTTGCCTTAATATCACTAAAAAATATCCAAAGCAAGCAGACGCACGAGTATCACAACTCTATGAGTTGGCACCGTGCCAAGAAAATTGAAAGGTACGTCAGAGCAGTAGAAAAGTCAAAAATCTTCAAATTTACCCCTTTCTCTTGCCCCACGTTGGGCGCCAATTATCTGTCGAGGGTTAAGATTGCGGGGTGACAATCAAACCCTGGCAGATGTATTGTTAACCTCTTCTCCCCCCCACTTCCCCCTTTTGTCCCTCCCTCTCCCCCCTTCCCACTCAGGACAGGCGATCGGGAGGGAAAGAAGGACAGAGAGAAGAGAGTTGGAAAAGTTAAAGATGTTTTACTAATGCTACTAATAAGAATAGAGAAAATAATACAAAATATACAAAACCAATCTTGTAAGTCTCAGCAACTGCAGAGCCAGCACCCAAAGTCCTGGATTAGACTCTGTAGCCAACCGGAGCTGGATTCAGTCTGTCACTAGGCCTCAGTTCGCAGGGACGACCAGCAAGGTCCTCTCCTAATGTCAGCCATGAGGAAAAAGGGAAAAGGGGGAAAAAGGGGCTGAGATCCTCGTGATCTCCCACTTTTATATGAAGTATTCACGTGAATGGAATGTTATACACCGTTGGTCAGTCTCTCGGTCATCAGTTTTCTCGTTGCCCCTCTCGTGAGATGTCCATCCATGCTTATCAATAAGTTTGCATTCCATTGCTAGGTTTAACCAAAACACGTGTTGGGTTCTCCAGGAAAATGCAGCTAACATGAAGGCTTTAGCTGACAGGCAAATTCACTAAAAGAGAAACTTGTTTTTAACAAAACCAGGACAGTTGGTTTGTTGGCTGCACTTTTCTGGCCAGAATAAAGTCTATTTTGGAACTTGTTGTCTGCCTAAAACTGTCTTTGGGGTACTGTCACGGTCCATTCAGTAATGGACTCATGATGGTTCGTTTACCTTGATCTCGAAGCGCAAAATTAGACAACCAAAATGCCAAGGGGTTTTAATTCAATCAAACAGTGTTACTTTATTATTTTGCCCATAAAGTGGCATGCGATAGAGAAAGAGAAAAAGGGAAAGAAAAAGGAAAGGGGGAAAGAGGGTTGGTTACCATCACGGGTCCAAAGGCATCCCTATGGTCCCAGGTCCCAAACAGCATCCTGCCAGTCCTCTGTCGTGATCCGTGATCCTTTGGTGGGGAGACCTCAACAATGTCCAGTCAGGAACCATCTTTTATGCTTCTTCACCCCCTCTCACTCCCATGGGTCGAGGCCAATCTCCGCCTTTGTTTTGCAATCCAGGCTTAACTGCACAGGCTCGAAGAATCTCCGCTTCACCTGCCAGAACCTGTCTGCGCCTTTGTGGTCTCACGTTCAGGGGTCTCTTTCTGGTCCTTTGGGTGACCTCAAGACCCTCGGCGAGCCTCTGCGCATGCTCTTCTTCATTGGTCTTAGTAACAGGGAGGAGGTGGGGGGGCAGGTTTGGCTGAAGCAGCAGGTGGAAATCCATCTTCTGGACAACAGCTATTGTCCCCAGATCGGAGAGACCTGTATAACACAGTTTTTTTCCTCAGGCCTCTCTCCAAGTCGTTGTCCATCTGTTCTTGATGGCAATGTTCAAGCAGATACTGTTCTTTGGACTGACTCCTGCACCACCCCATGGCTGAACATTATTATCAGGAGCTTGTGGCAGTAACACAATCCTCAAAGAGAGGTATAGAGGAAGAAAAGGAAAAGTGGTTTATATCCACGTGATCCGCTTTGTATCAATGGTTTTAGGGATGTCTACATTGGAGGGTACACTAAACAAATTATGTGCATTAAGTACAGATGTTAAATGTGTCAAACGCTTTACCAAATTCCAATTTAAAACATGCAATATGGCGGACAGAACAAAACCTATCAAAACTAATACTAAGAGAACAACTATGGAGTGACACAACTTGTTCAGGATGCCTGTAGCAGTAGGTGACCACCCAAAAAGCGTGTCCCACCACTTATGTTCAACATCTTTTTCTACTCAACACACGGTGAATTTCTTCAGCATTGTGGTGAACGGTTATCAAGGTTTTCTGTCCATTTACTTGAACTTCTTCCAAGATCTTGATCAAGTCGTGGTGTTGCAACAATTGCTTTACCAATGTGAGATTCATCCTGACAGGTGTAGGTAGTAATTTGTAAATCGGTGTATCATTAGATTGTATAAGTTGATGAGATATAACTGGTGCTAAATAAGAAAAATCACATCCAGTAATTTTAACAAAATTACAAACACAAAAATTTGAATGATTTCTAATATTTACCATCACTGTATCTACTAATATAGAGTTACAAGCAGTCCTCAAGCACACACAACCTTTGCCAATATACACTAATACAGTTTCTTGATTGTCAGGACGAATCTCAAAATGACAAAAATTCTGCTCAGTGTTCAGACAAATGTCTTGAGCACTGATTGTATTACTTTCACAGATGAATCCTTGCTGTTCTCGCACAATACAAGATTCTAAATTGACAGTTTGCCATTTTTCCTCTACTTTTTGGACCCATACTCTGTGTTCGAAAGGATAGAGTATAGTTCTGTTGTGGTTCAATCCTAATGCAATGATAGGGTAAATTATGTATATTGAAGCATTGTGTATGGTTAACACAAAGGTCGTGGCTGTGTTTGTGATGGGGTTATAAGTGAAGTTTACTAAAGTAAACTAAAGTAAAGTGGCTTCTCTTATGATTGAGGTGGCTACTGATTGCATCCACAGTTGTGCCTGAGTACAACTGAGAGCCAAAGAAAGGTTATTTTGGACCACACTAAGTGTGTCTTTTATATTTACTTCTGGTAGCCAATTTATTCATTAATATTTCTGAATCAATACCATTTAAGACTTCCAATCCTGTCCCCAACACACCAGTTAGGTCTTTAACTTAATCTTTACTATCCCACTCCCATTCAATTACTACAGTAGGTAAGTGAAAAGATGTAGAAAAGCATTAGCAGCTTATACTATTGGTCATTTTAAAAATTTAGGCCTTCAGATTCGATTAATGAATGATTTGTGTTATTCTCTGTTTCCCTCAGAGTTCTTCTGCAAAAAGGAAAACAAACAGGGCTCGTCTCCTTGAGGCAAGAATAATTAAAATGATACAATTATCCGGGGGTGCAGCTTGTGGTTTTGGAAAAGTTCCAAACCATTCTCACAATTGTTTCACAGTGTTTTCACCTGTAGCCCTGCCAAAAGCTTCAGTTTGGACCAATTCTGGGGTTATTCCCCCCCACCAGCACAAAATGTTTACCTCCTGTTTGCTTAAAGGGGCTAAAATAATCCACCTGCCAGATATCCCACAAACCTTTACCCTCCCTTAAATGTAGAGGGTTGTCTTCTAAAGGGTGCCTTTCAAGCTGTCTTCGACATTGTTTGCTGACCAGGGCTTCATGATACAAGCCTTTAGCTCCAGTGTGTTTGCATTTTACATGTAACCATTCTAACAAGCGTTCCCAGTCTTCTGAAATTTGGTCCTTTTGTACGGGGGCCAGTCTTGCTAACTCATCAGCTCAGTTATTCCATTTTCTGCGGATCCCCCATCTACCTGATGAGAAGCTACCCAGCCCACAGCTTGTATAGCTAGGTTTTTTAAAGTTCCTTCAGATATTGAGAAAATGTTACAATAGTGTTCAATCTGAGCATACCACTTTCATACTGAGGCTTCCTGGACCACCTCATCAGGGGTACGGGCCCCAGAAGTGACTGTTTTTATTATTTTAAATGAGCTTCTTAATACGATCGGCTGTTGTCATGCAATCTTCTCTACTTCTACTAGAGTCAGGCTAGCAACGAACAAACTTTTCTCCCAGGCACACTGGGAGTTAAAAAGAGAATGGGCATTTATTACCACTCTTTGTTCTCACATTTCTTGTATAACCGGTTTGATACCTTTCTTGGCACCCAGGGGAAGGGGGTATTGTTCTGTGGACTGTAAGGCACTGAGGACGCAAAAATGTCACTTCAAGGGAGAAACCCCACACCTTTTAGCATCTTCTTCCTTCAGAGCAGAAATCTGTGCACTGGCATCGATTAAAAAGGTTACAAGTGCATGCTTAGGACCCACTATAGCCGTGATCAATAAATCTCCCCTCTTTGTGTGTGTGAGCTGTTGGATATAAATCCATCCTCCATCCCCCTGCCCACTACTAGGGAATGGAGGTTCTAGTTTTCCTGTTTCTCGGAGAGACTCTGGAAGTCCCCTTATCAAGGGAGTTATCATGTCAGGATTCACTGGCAGCATCATTGGGGATTCATATTCGGGAATCAATTTTCTTTCATGTATCATTTGCAAGCAGGCTGCTTTGTGTACACTTTCTAGCAATTGATTGGGTGTGCCAGTGATTGCCAGGGGTTCTCCCCCAGTTAGGGATACGTGTCACACGTACTCCATTTCAGATTCTTTAGGGAGGTGACCACACTCTTTCTTTAGTTTGGTCAGCTCAGTGTCAGTGTAAGGTGTTTGCTTACTTGTAATGTGAGGGTCAGTATGCTCCTCATTGATTTGATTTATTTGTCGGATACTTTTCTCTTCTAGCTCCCACTCTCTCAGCACTCCTGTGTTTTTTAAATATTTTTTTTAATAAGCTATTTTCTTCCTTCTCTTTTTCTAATTGTTGTTCTAAACTGAAGGTAGTTTTTTGCAAAATCTGCACCAGATTTTCAAGGGATTCTATAATTTTGCTTTCATTACTACATCGTCTGAGATGATCTTCAATCGCTGCTACTAGGTTAGCTCCTAGGACAGCACAGACTATAGCTTTATCCTTATTTGATCTAAACTTAGACTTAGTCTATAAAGAAATCACTCGGTCTACTACACTCTGTAAATTAGCCCAATTATCATGAGCCCAGTCTTCTCCAGGTACGGAGGGTCAAGCCCCATACTCTGCTAAAAGTGTGTAGAACGAGTCTCGACTTCTCACATCTCGATTATTAGCCTTTTCAGTCATTCTTATTACGAAGGGGCAAAACCCACTATGGGAAGGCACAACTTAGTTACAAAAGCCACAGCAACTGCTGCATCACCCTTCTCTTTCCTGAGTGGTTGAAGGGGCCAAAAATCTGCTACGGGAAGGCTCAACTTAGTTATACTAACAAATAAGATTACCCCTTCACTCTCCCTAGCAGACAATTCTCATCAACATGAGAGCAACACCCCTTTTGCACTTTGAGATCTTCTGGTTTGATTCCAAGAGACAGAGCCCTCTACACTACCTGCACTCCTCTGTTTCCCAGAATCCTGTCCGTGATGCCAATTTAATGTCACGGTGCATTCGGTGATGGACTCATGATGGTGAGGCGCAGAAATGATCTTACAACCCTTAAGATTGTAAAGAAGGTATGTATTTACAGCGCTGGACACATGAGGGATAATTTCACCTAATACATGTGTAAAATTACAGTAGCTGTGAGCTTGGTTAAATGCAGTCAAGTGTTACATATTCATGAAAGTTTTAGGAATGCCTATACATATTCATAACCTGTCCCCGAGAAGGCAGCTCTTATTACAATGAGTTCCAGGAGACCATTTCCATAGTCTCCACCTCCGGTTCCTCCTAGTTGCACCTGCGCAGTGATCATGAACCCGGGTCCTCTTCTCTGTACACCGTCACCTTTGGTCCAGTGTGATGAGTTGGTTAGGACTCAGACTGCTGAGTTGGTTAAAACTGGCATATCCCCTGTCCTGTGCCCAAGTTTCTGTTATCTAGTTCACCCAAGGATGCACCAAGGATGCACCCAAGGATTACTATCTTTGCAAGGCGTCAGCGAACTCCTTTTTCTCATACAATAAGTTACACAAAGCTAAGCAAGGTTAGGCAATAGTGATGTGGGTTAAAGGGTTAGCTCTCTGTTAGTTCTTTAAGTCTTTAAGTGTTAGTTCTTTAAGTGTTAATTAGTTAATTGTTAATTCCCTGTATCAATGGTTCATTTACCTTGATCTCGAAGAGCAAAATTAAGGCCTGGACACATTCCTGTGTAGCCTCATCTAGGTGTTCCTGCTCCAGCAGGGGGATTGGACTAGATGATCTTTTGAGGTCCCTTCCAATCCCTAACATTCTGTGATTCTGTGAACTAATACTGTTCAAGTCTGAATGGCCACATCACATGTTGTGGGGGTTTGAGTGGATGCAGTAACTGATGTTGCAGTTGTAGTGGCTGCAGTATCCAAGTCAGGAACTGGAGTTGCTGCAGAGTCTGTTGAGGGGGGTGCAGTAGCTATTGTATCTGTTATAAGAACTGACGTAGTTGCAGAATCTGTCTAGGGGGGTACAGTAGCTGGCATGGGCATTTCAGTGGCTGAAGTGCTTGTAGCTTTAAGAGCGGCAATTCCTGTCACTAGCAAAGACTGACACACATTCCAGAGACTCTTCACTCAAATGTCCAGGGATATTCAAAATTCCCCAAAGCATCTATAATTTGCTCTAATGCCACAGGCAGAGAATAGTTAAATAGCTGTCCTAAAATATCACTCCTGAAACTGAGAAAACAAAAGGCACAGGTCTCTTTAATTTCTTCTGCTTCTACCAAAGAATTCCAAAAATGCATACTCCTGAAGTATGATAACAATTAATAGAAATACATCATTGGCTTAATTAGGATTAAATAAATCACTTCTACACAACCCATGAACAAAACTTTTATAACAACTTTATTCTGACTTCCAGAGATGACATTCCACACAAAAATATTAACAATAAGAATTAATCCCAAAAAAGACATTATTAAATCCAACCAAATTTGCAACAGCATCCTTTAAACAAAACCTGTTACAGTTTTTTTCTTATCTTATCCCCGTATGGCTCTCTCTATCCATACTTTCTCTTTCCCCATACGTTCATCTCTCCCTGTATGGGTCACAAATTAAATCTGTCAAGGTTTAAAGCAAGGCAACAATAAACAATGGCAGATGCCCTCTGTTAATCCCCACCACCATAAAAGGTGATAGAAAGATAAGGAAGAAGGACTTCAAGTTAGAAAGAGTCTTACAAGTTGGAAAAATTTTAAAGGTTTTACTAATGCTACTAATAAATAGAGAATAAATATATATACAAAATATACAAAAGCAATCTTGAATGTCCGATATGGAGTTGGCATCACTCCAGCAGCGGCGGAGCTAGGAGCTTGGCTCCAGCAGGTGTAGGGCAGGCACCCGGAAGTCATGGGCGGGACTTCACAGCAAACCAGAAAATGGATTTCAAGGATGCAGGGCCTGAGGCCTATAGATCACAGGCAGACAGACAAGGTTTTCTCCAGATTCTAGCCACGGTCGAAGAGGCGAGACCCTTGTGATCTCTGCTCTTATATAGGGTACATGATGATTATGGGATGGAATACTCAGTTGGTCAATTTTAGTCAGTTGTTCCATCCACTCCTCCTTCCAAATATGTCCCATTATCCGTTAACCTTGGTTACCATAGTAATAAATCTAAGCATGAGCTTCTTCAGCATTCCGTTGGTCCTCTTATCAGCACCAGTACAGTGTCTAGGAAAAATATGCAGTTACTTAGAAGGCACTTAGCTGAACTTAGCTGAAAGGAAAAATCACTAAAAGAGAACTGGTCTTGTTTTTAACAAAACCAGGACACAAGTTTACTGAATAGGGTCTCCCATACAATATTTCAGAAGGGCTTACTTTTTCTCTTATTCTTGAAGTAATGTGAATTCTCAGGAAAACAATTTACAATACATCTATCCATTTTGCATGAGATTCCTGTCACAATTTAGCTAATTGTCTTTTTATAGATTGATTCATTATTTCTACCTTCCCACTACAATGAAGTCTCTAAGGGGTATGTAAATCCCATCTTACCCCTAGAAGAGTAGAAATGGTCTGTATTATTTCTACTATAAAATGTGGAACGGCCAAACCTTGGTATGATTTTATTCAATAATTTCTTTGCTACTTCCCTAGTTTTGTTGGTCCGTCATGGGAAAGTTTCAGGTCATCTGGAAAATTCAGAAAAATCAATTTACCAAAATTGTCCCAGAAAATTCCCTCTTTTTACCTCTCCAGGTGGAGGCTTTAACCCGATCTTACAACTTTGCATTTTAGGTCAAATTGCATATCTTTTAACACTTACTATCATAGCATCTACTCTCATATAGGTTTTGTAGGATCAAGGCACACATTATCGCTTCATTGGCCACTTTCTTTGCAGTTTAACTTCAGATTGTCCAAATTGGTGAGCCTTACAATGCATTACTGACACCTCTGGTGATACTTGTAAAGTCAGAAGTCCTCTTTCTTTCCACATTGTCTCATGTGCATGCACAATTCCAAAAGCATATGCAGAGTCTCTATATATTAACCCACTCGCCTTGTTACAGTTCTTAGGCTCTAATCAAAGCAATCAGCTCAGCTTTCTGTGCTGACATATTTGATGGCAATGATTGTGATTCAGTTATATTCTCTAGTTACCACAGCATATCCAGATGGTCGTTCTTCACTCAGAGCAAAACTGCTCCCATGAACAGAGTCTACTCTGCATCTTCCAGTGGAGAATCCTTTAAGTCTGGTCTGCTAGAAAAAACTTGTTCAGTAGTTGGTTATGATTAAATATAAGCAATAGAATAGCAGGATTCAAAATGTTGTTGTTTTTAAACCTACATCATCCTGTTCCAGTAATGCTGCTTGGTACTGTACCAGGTGACAGCCAACGGTGTCCTTGTTGTTCCAGCACTGAGGCCACAGCATATGGTGCAAATGCAGTAATCTGCTGTCCCAAAGTTAATTTCCCTGCCTCCTGAATCAGCAACACAGTCACAGATACCTGCCAAGCTTCTAATTATTTTACCAGTATGTCACCAAACAAAGCAGGATTGTTCTTAAGTCCTTTTGGCAAACAGTCTAGCAAGCTGCATCTTTCTTCCAGTGGTAGGTCTTTCCCATTCAAAGGTGAAAAGCTTCTGGCTCTCTAAATCCCATCGTATACAGAAAATGCATCTTTCAAGTCTAAAACAGTAAAATAAATGTTATTTCCTGCTATATTAGTCGAAGAGTGTATGGGCTTTGGCACTACCAGGTGCACATTTATCACAATAGGATTAATGGCTCTCAAATATTGTATCAACCAGTATTCCATAGAATGTGGTTTCTTTACTGGCAAAATTGGAGTATTATTTCTCCCTTATGAGTATTATTTCTCCCTTATGAAGAAAGGCTGAGGGAGCTGGGTCTCTTTAGTTTGGAGAAGAGGAGACTGAGGGGTAACCTTATTAATGTTTATAAATATATAAAGGGTGAGTGCCACGAGGATGGAGTCAGGCTCTTCTCAGTGGCAAACAATGATAGGACAAGGGGCAATGGGATCAAGCTGGAACACAAGAGGTTCCACTTAAATTTGAGAAAGAACTTCTTCTCAGTGAGGGTAACAGAGCACTGGAACAGGCTACCCAGGGAGGTTGTGGAGTCTCCTTCCCTGGAGACATTCAAAGCCTGCCTGGACACATTCCTGTGCGACCTCACCTAGGCGTTCCTGCTCCAGCAGGGGGATTGGACTAGATGATCTTTTGAGGTCCCTTCCAATCCCAAACAGACAGACAGACAGACATACATACATACATACATACATACATATTCTGATTGACATTCCTGCAAAAGTCCATAGTGCATAAACTTGTTAATCAAAGTCTCTAACCCCACTTTGGCTTCCATGTTTATTGGATGTTGTTTTTCCTTACCGAATTGAAGTCCTGTTTCAGTTCTGTCTCAGTTCTGTTAGTGTAGTGTTGGCTTTACCAGGTACTTTAGCTGCCCATACTAGTGAAAATACAGTATCCAAAATTTCCTTGGAGATTTCTTGCTCACTTTGCTGTTCTGATTGCAGCAAGCAGATCTGTGCTTTCCAAGCATTTTCTTGTGGGATATGCAGCTGAACAGAGTTCTCAGAAAATGTTATTTGAGTTTAAAATTCTTAAGATTCTTCTCTCCCTGATAACCGTTCACTCCGGAGTCTGTATTTTAGAACTCCAGAGGCAAACTTTCAGGCGAGGTCTGATAACCGTATGCAGAGCAGACTTTCAGGAAACAAATTCTCAGAAAAAAAAAATTTAATGGAGTAGAATAGCAGGAGGACTGGCTCAAGCTGGGTACCTGCACAGAGGTTCCGACCTGAGCATAGAAAACCATAGACTTTTATATCTTTGCAAATCATTCGTACCATGATTCAGTCCAATAGCAATATTTCATTTTGAGGTCTTCTTGCTTCTCATTGGATCTTTTTCTCTGATTCCATGTCGGCCTTTATTTTGTTCAGCTTAGACATTATTTATGGTCCATAGCCTTGCAGGTACTGTTTTGTCTGAATAAATCCTTTCTTCTCAGCAAAGTGCAAAATAGGCCCTGTTTTGCAGATGTCTGTAATGTCTCCGTGTTAGCCTTGGATCGTCGTTTTTCCCATTAGTTCTGTTTTTCCAAGCAAAGTGCAAACTAGACCTTATCTTTCAAGTGTTCAGTGTAGTCTGTAGTTGCTTTTGGTAAATATGAGCAGAACTTTGAAATGGAGAAATAAACTTAACGACAGAGTCAGTTATACTGTTAAGCAGCATTCTTTTATTTTATCAGTGCTGGGGAACACTGGGGATCATCCTCCATAAGTGCTCCAAAGACTGGATGCTCTTGCATTGCTTATATTCACATAATTATTACATATGTATTACAATTTTTGAAAATTTTGACATACATCTATACTAAAAAATAACTGATGAAGTTAGTTATAATTGTTTAGTTTCTTACAATACATCTATTAATTATTATTTAAATATAAACTCTGCTTCTAATCAATGTATTACTTAATCTCCTGTCTCTCTCTTGTCATGCAGAAGGATCTAAAACTTGAAAAATATCCCCTCGTTTTGCAGATGGTCAGAAAGCATTTATCACGTCAATTGGTTAATGATGGGTACATCTTTTGTAACTTAATCACGGTATACATGAATTTGGCAGTTTCTCTTCAACTTTACAGCTTAAAATTTTAGCAAATCCAGCTTACCAAGTAACATAAAGAAAAGAGTATATTAAAAAACATACTACTTTATACCGCTAAATGATTCATTACATTTGGTGTGCATCTACTTAAACTAAATGATTAATACTGAACTTGAATTGGGCTCATCCACTGACCTGTGAGTAGTAAAACCATTGCCATACAGCTCACTTATTTAGCAGGGAGAGCTCAAAGTGGGCTCATCTAGGCTGTCATATTCATAGAATGAAGTGGTTGACTCGTAGTCAAATTGCATGCAGTAGGAAAAGTATGCAAAAGACTCACTGCGCTCACAAGTTACTGGCATTCAGTGTGCCATCCTGCTTCCTTGTGGGTCTCCTGGAAGGAGTTCTTGGCCTGGCTATGGCTCAGGCCCTTACCTCCTCTGGAGCCTGGACCAAACTGCTGCTGGTTTGGCTGAGGGGGGGTCGAGTGCATCTGCCACAATCATGCATATTCATTACATTTCCAGGAAATCCTTTACATATGCATTACATTTCTTGGAACCACTTCACATATGGTTTAGTGCTAGAGTTACGTTATTGTTGGACTCAGTGAACCTGAGGATCTCTTGCAAATGAAATGATTATATGATTCTATATGTAAATGTCCCCAGCACATGCGCAGTTCAATGAGTCAGGGGTCTTGCGAGAGTCCTGGGAGGAAGTAAGTCTTTCTCAGCCGCCCTGCTGTTTGACCTCAAGTCCTGGGCAGGCACAGTTCCTTTGTTATTTGGCTTGTAACCGCAAAGACAGTCTGAACTGGTCCTTGTGCTGGTCTCATCACCTTGTCTTCTAAGAGCAAGCGCATTGTGTCTTACCCTGTTTCCCCCAAAATAAGACCTACCCAGAAAATAAACGCTAGCATGATTTTTCAGGATTTTTGAGGATGCTTGAAATATAAGCCCTACGCCAAAAATAAGCCCTAGTTACAGTTCATTAAAAAATGTCAATTTAAATAGTGTCTAGGTAGCTATACATATAAAAAAGTAATAAGTTTTGGAGCAAAAATTAATATAAGACCCTGTCTTATTTTTGGGGAAACAGGGTAGCCTTCTCCTGCTTATCTTAATGAATACCATTCTTTTTACTTAATGCCTAGTAAGTGCCTAACACCTAACATATATGAACCTTAATTTTATTAAATTATTTTATTACTAATTTCAGATTTTTGGTATCACCATCATTCATCACTGCTGGGAGAGGGACAGAGATCAGGCCAACCCCTGTGGAGGGGTTTCTGTTAGATGGAGATTTGTTACTGAACCAGCCAGGAATTTCAAGGGCAGCTCAAAAGTTGAGAGCAGGACCTGCTGAGAGAGGCAGCTCTACAATAACAAGGCCTCAACGTGACGTAAATCAATGGACCTATCAGCGGTGAGACTCCAGTGCATGGACATTTCGTGAACATAGATGATATCCAATCAGTGAATGCATGATCGGAGCGTGGACGGGTGATCAGAGAATAGTTGCATATATAAGGAGGTTTGTTTCTGTAATAAATGGCTTTGCGTGATTCACATTGAATTGGAATGCTGAGTCCTTTATTCACTCCAACAAATGGTGACCCCGACGTGATACTCTGAACGGTGTATCACTACGATCGGGGAAAAGCCTGGAGTGGTCCAGCTGGAGGTGGATCAGCTGGACTGAGAACCGGGAGGAGGCGTACGGACATTCCGCAGACAAATTTGTCAAAGAAATCGCCGGAAAAGGTGAGCGGCTGGGGCAGGAGGAGGGAAGAGTGAAGCTCCTCCTGATATTCTCTCTGTGAGAGGACTTAAATATTAAGAAAGTAACATACATAGACTGTTAGTTTGGTGTAGAACTAACGGCTACCTGGGAGAAACCGAGAAGGCTTTTAAACTTGAACTTTGGGACGATATAGGGCAGAAATTATGGGATAAGGTCAGCAATGGAGATAAAGAAGCTAAATCATTAGTAACTACATCGAAGTTTATAATTACCACCTTAAAAGATCTTAAGGTTGAATGGTCTGCTGCTGCTGGAATTTTTGTAGCGTTGCAGCCTGATAAGAATCCTGAAAGTCGCTGTGAAGTTTACCCGGTTCATGTCTTTGATACCGTCCCTATTCCATCCCCTACTGTGCTTTTGGCATCCCCTATAGCTCAGCAGTCCAGGGCAGGGGGGAGGAAAAATGCCGAGCAGGTGGTCTCCTACACTATTACCCAACCCTGATGAGAATAGCAAGTCCAAAGGATTGGAGTCAGACAACTTTGCCCAAAGAACCTGTGAAAGGTGAGAATGCTAAAGTTGTAAACAAGTGTACTATCAATCCTTTTACCAATTTGTATCTGCCTTTATTGTCTTTTAACCCTCCAACTTCCACGAGAGAGCAGAAGGAGTTGCCGGATAAGAACTGGGCAAAAGAACTGTGTGGAAGATTAGATCAGCTAATAGCGAGTGAATCCAGCAGTCGGCAATGCGGTCATGGTGATCGTGATGGGAAAGGGGATGTGCCTGGGGACTCAGGTTTTACGAATAATTATGATTCTAGAAACTACTGGCGAGAATGTGCACTCTTCCGAACCCCCCTGTTAGTAATGATTCTACAGCACCATTCAAGTCCGCGTTATCTGATGACTTGGATGAAGATGAGGGTTTGCAGCATTTTTTTTTTTTGAAAAGTTAACAGGAAAAAGAGTATGTGTACATGTTTCCCCGAGATCAGATAAAAACCATGAAAGACTAAAGCAAAATTAGACCTATGTAATGTAACAGCTATAGATCATTTAGGATGGAACGATGGGGATTCGTTGAAAGGGGCGGGTATCCCCCAACTCTTGGAAGAGACACTAATTGACACATCACAATAACAGGCGTGATTAGTTTCTGAAATCCTGAGGCAGTCAGCAGACCTCGCATATCAAGCTATGACAGAGGTGCCTGAAACCAACAAAGCAGCCAAATTATTTACAGATATTAATCAGGGTCCCAATGAGAATTACATGCAATTTATTGACCACCTTCAAGATGTCATCAATAAGCAGGTTGAAAACTTAGAAGCTAAGGAAGCACTGGCCTTGAAATTAGCAGTAGAGAATACTAATGTTTGCTATCAACATGTTATTTGCGAGTTTTACAGTACATATTACATGCTTCTGTGTATTGCCTCTCTGAAAATCAAGCAGCTTGTCAGGAATGTGAGTTAATTGTTTTGTGCCGTAAAACCTTCTCCCCATTTTTCCGACTCACGCTGCAAGCAGCCCTGTGTTTCCCTCCCTCCCTCCCTCTTCTCAAGGTCTTTACTTACAAGATGGGGTCAGAAATTACTGTTTTCAGTTGTGTTCCTAAGAAATCGGTATTGGGAGGTGTTTTACAACATAGGAAAGCACTTGGAAATAGGAGAAAATAGGATCTTGTTAAGTATTGAAATTAGTGTTAACTGCTGTGTAAGTTAGATGAATGGGAAAAGCGCCCAGAGAATAGAATCTTGAAGTAAAACTCTGTGTTGCAATTAATGTTGTTTTTAAGGCGAGAAGAGCAGGACAAAAAAAAACTCTACAAGAGATCATTAAATCATTTCAGACAGTTTTACAGGCGGAGCGATTTGAACTTCAACAAGCTGAGAGAGAATTAACTGACAACACACAGGTCACAGTAAACTTGTTAAAGTCTGCAAGATGATTTCCTTATTAACCTGTTTTCTTTGTGGGTATCTGTTTAACCATGATGCAGTTTTGGTAGGTCTTTGTTATATGGTACGATGAGTTCACAAACTGTTAAATCATGAGAATCTGTTGACTCAAAATGTGCGTTTTGTGATAATACAGAAGACCATGAGTAATTTAGTTCTTTACTGAGTGAATGTGATGGTAAAATTTTCGTGTGTAGCAACTGTTATTTTTCTTTCTAGCATGCTAGCTTTATTCCAGTATCCAGACTTGCACAACTCTATGATAGGCTGTGTCTCATCTCGATGTGCTTGATTTGGCTCTTTTGTATGCGCACCATGTAAAGAATCCTGGTTTTGGGATAACAGTTGTAGCGTACCAGATGAGACACTAATAAAAGCCTTGCCCAGTCCAGCTTGCTGCGGCGGCGGGGGAGCGGGTGCCAATTGGGCGCCAGCGTGCACTGCCCTGTTTTGTCAGGGAGACCCAGAGGTACCTCCATCTGGCTGAGTAGTAAGCAGTTCTGTCGAGGGTTTAGATTGCAGGGTGACAACAAAAACCCTGGCAGATGTATTGTTAACCTCCTCTCCCCCCCACTTCCCCCTTTTGCCCCTCCCTCTCCCCCCTTCCCACTAAGGACAGGCGATCGGGAGGGAAAGAAGGACAGAGAGAAGAGAGTTGGAAAAATTAAAGATGTTTTACTAATGCTACTAATAAGAATAGAGAAAATAATACAAAATATACAAAACCAATCTTGTAAGTCTCAGCAACTGCAGAGCCAGCACCCAAAGTCCTGGATTAGACTCTGTAGCCAACCGGAGCTGGATTCAGTCTCTCACTAGGTCTCAGTTCGCAGGGACGACTAGCAAGGTCCTCTCCTAATGTCAACCATAAGCAGAAGGGAAAAGGAAAAGGGTGAGATCCTTGTGATCTCCCACTTTTATATGAAGTATTCACGTGAATGGAATGTTATACACCACTGGTCAGTCTCTGGGTCACCAGTTTCTCGTTGCCCCTCTCACGAGATGTCCATCCGTGCTTATCAATAAGTTTGCATTCAGTTGCTAGGTTTACCAAAACATGTGTCTGGTTCTCCAGGAAAATGCAGCTAATATGAAGGCTTTAGCTGACAGGCAAAATTCACTAAAAGAGAAACTTGTTTTTCAACAAAACCAGGACAAGTTCAAAGGTGCAATGCAAAAATTGAGATATTGTCTTGAATTAGTGTAACTGTGATCCATCTGCATATTTGAACTTGGTATTTGGTTTTTATATCTGAGCTCAGTATTTTAATTTGCAGATATATATATATTTAGTACCAAAATAATTTTATTTGGGGAGATAATTACAAAATGGGAACCGATTCTGCTACTCAAGTACTACCTTGCTCCCCCTTAGGATGTATCCTTACAAATTAGAGTAATTGCTTATGTTGTTACCTAATAATTTTGAGACCAGAAAAGAATTTAAGTTGTTAAACTTTGATTCGCATTGAATTTATGCATTTGTTGGAGGTATGGGAACTAAAACTAAATGCTATGATAGATGTGAATTTGGAAGAGGTTGTATTTAAAAGTTGCTAGAATATGGACTGATTTGGATCTAGGAAAACAGAATAATGGATTTGTGTTTATTATACTGTTTTTTGACATCTGTAAATTGTAAAAGGTAAATGGAGCTAAGTAATGTAACTATTGCTGAGCTACTCGGAATTGCATATAAAGTGTATTATGGTTGGAATGAAATGAGAAAACAAAAAAAGCAAAATATCCCAGGTCTGTGTCAAGTTGCAAGATAAACTCAGCTCATTGTAACTGAGGATTTTGCCAGGGCCTCCTACTTCGTACCAGCAATTATGCCAGCTGCGTGGCCTTGGTACATCTGAACTGCAGCAAGAAGAGAGAGAAAAAAAAAAAAAAAATTGGAAAAACCTGGCTGCCCACTTTCAAGGCGGTGAAAGGGGGGTTTTCTCTCCCCCCCACTGCAGCGATGTAATACTGAATGGAGCAGTCTGGGGGTGAAATTTAAAGGCATCCCTAGCAGATCTGTAGTTCTAATGAAACTGGGAAATTAAACCAAAAATTTGTTAATAGACTTATTCTGTGGTAACTAATTGTGAAAGACTTCTTCGTAAATTCACCATGATAGTTTTTGAGATTGTGGGAAAGAAAGAAAGAAAGACCTTTTTTTTTTTTTTTGAGACCAATGGAATGCCAAATTTGAAACAAAGTTTTACCATATGAATTCTTGTAGCTGCCAGAAAGCCCTGTACATCTCTTGGGTCAAGATTTGTTAAGTAAATTGTAAGTTCAAATAACATTTTCTGAGAATTCTGTTTAGTTGCATGGCCCACAAGAAGCTACTTGGATGGTGAAGATATGCTTGCTGCAAGTGAGACATGTCCAAGGAAATTTGGAATGCTGTATTTCCACTAGTATTAACAGCCAATGTTTTGATAAAGAAAACACTACACTGATAGAACTGAAACAGGACTTCAATCCGGTAAGGGAAAACAATATCCAATAAATATGACAACCAAAATGGAATTAGAGACTTTGATGAATAAATTTCTGACAACCTTAGAAGCTAACTGCATTCGATTGGACTTGCAGATTTGTCTAAGAAACAACCTGTGGCTATTATGGGACAGTATGATGAGATTGCTAACAGACTGATAGATCAATTGTCACTCTGATCAAGAAAATGCAGGGAATGAATTTAAGTCTTAATAGGCCATGATCCTTTTATTATATACGTACCATTTGTGAAATTTAATTCTGATTTTTTTTATTTGTAATCTATGTCCTTGTAAATTGAACTAGCTGGTTTTCTTAACAGCACAGCTGTTGGCATTCATAAATGTAAATTGCTGCAGAACCTTCAAGTCTTTAACATCAGGTCACAGGCCATACTTGGTTTTGGTCTGATCCTACATACTTGCAAAGTTTTTGTTGATGGTTTTGAGAAGTCTCATAAAGCTGTAGTGGTCTGGCATGAAGATAAAAATTGGCATTATTCTGTAAAAATTATTGAAGGTTCAACCCAATTAGCAGAACTTGGCACAGCTTTAAATTACTTAGAGCTTTTTAAGGAGGAACCTCTATATTTGATTTGTGATTTTGAGTACGTAGTCAAGGTCCAACGCATGTATCTGATTCCGAAGCTGTTTGCTTGTTTATTTAAAAACAAACAAACAAAAAACAAACAAACAAACAAAACAAAAAAAAAAAGGGGGGGGGGAGGAGAAGTAGGGGAAACACCACCACAGGGCCAGTTGTCGGAGTCATTGTATGTGATGAAATAATTTGCAAGTATGACCCAAGGCCATGGTAGGTCAGAGGGAACCTACATTGGTTGTGGTCAGGTTGCTGGTCAATGGAGAGGGCCACATCGATTGAAGGCCTGGGGAGGGGGTTGTGTTTGTGGCATTGCAGGGCGGGGATCGGGGTGGATTCCTGCGAGGTGGGTCGGGCCGTGGCTGAGTGGAGATGGCAAGGATTCGGTGAATGCGAATGGACAGGAGGGAGATAAGTTGTGAGGACTGTTTCAGATGTAGACCATGAATCCTGGTTCGGTGTTGTGGATGCTCACAGACCTGGTGATCTAGAAGCCTATTAGCAAGCTCGTGGTGTGCCTTCTGTGGAGAATGACAATTTGAACAAACAGCAGGAGAGTCAAAAAGGCAATATTACGCTTAGATAGTCAATGCACTCTTTCTCACTGATCTAGCAGCTGGTAAAACCTTAGGAGACATATCAAAGTTAAGCTATTGGTCTTTTAAATAGGTTAATCTAACTTCTGAAGTACTAACTCAATTAATAATAGATGTTGATGGTATTGGACATGTTGCTCTACAAAATCACGCAGTTATAGGTTTTCTGCTTTTAACATCAGGATTCTGGTTGTGCTGTATTAACTTGTTTGATTATTCTGGATCTATTAATAAGTGCTTTAGACAAAGTAGAACAGTACATTAATAAGATTGCCGTAGTAAAATTAAGGTTTGACACATAGCTTAAATGTTTTGGAATAAGTGGGTAGTTGTTTGATCTTATTAAATAAGGCTTAGTTGCATTATATGTAACTGTGATTGTTGTGTTAATCATGTGCTGTATATTGCAGTGTATTTCAAAGATGATTCAGCGCGCTGTAAATGGGGTCTGGCTGGTTCAAGAACAAAAAGAGGGGAATTGTGGAGGGGTTTCTGTTAGATGGAGATTTGTTACTGAACCAGCCAGGAATTTCAAGGCCAACTCAAAAGCTGAGAGCAGGACCTGCCGTGGGAGAGAAGCAGCTCTACAATAACAAGACCTCAATGTGATGTAAATCAACGGACCTATGAGCAGTGAGACTCCAGCGTGTGGACAGCTCATGAACATAGATGATATCCAATTAGTGAATGCATGATTGGAGCGTGGACGCATGATCAGAGAATAGTTGCATATATAAGGAGGCTTGTTTCTGTAATAAATGGCTTTGCGTGATTCACGTTGAATTGGAATGCTGAGTCCTTTATTCACTCCAACAAACCCCCACAGCTCTGCTCCTGCGGGACCACCAGTGAGGGTCCTATCCCACAGCATGGCAGAGTAGTGGAGGGGACACCAACTCACTGAGGCAGTAGCCATTGGCCAGCCCCTCCGCTTGTACCATGCATGCCACCAACAACCAGCAATTGCCCAAGGAGCTGGGGGGAGAGAGCAGGAGGGTCAGCACCGTGCATCTCCTCCACGTCCCAGAGACAACTCTGGACTCACCTCGGCATCCTGGGTATCCATTCAACTGATCCGGGAGATGGGGTGCTTGGGGATCACCAGGAAGTGGACGGGGTTTTGAGGAGCCACGTCGCAGAAGACCAGGCACTGCTGGGGGGAGCAGGGTGAGCCCCGCACCCATGGGTGTTGCCCACCCCCCCCCTCTCCCCCGTACAGACACGTGCTCTGCTGTCCTGGTTATCTTGTCGACTTCATAGAGCAAGGGTGTCAAACTCATTTTCACCGGGGACTCCTACAGGAGTACATCTATACAGTCCTAAAATTACATTCGGCCCTTTGTAGGCAACCGCAAGGCTGATGTGGTCCCCAGTGAAAATGAGTTTGACACCCCTGTCATAGAGGATTCTGGCAGGCATGCTGCTGCCTGCTGCGCCTTGCCCACCTCCTCGTCCTGCCCGCTGGGCACCGCTAAGCACCACTGAGGCGGAGGGGCACGCGGGCCTTACGACCTCCCCCCATAGGGATGTGGACCCTGTGGCCTAGGGTGGTGGGGGAATGCGGGAGGCACAGGGAGATACACAGGCCAGGGTGATGTGGGGTGCAGTAGGCACATGGGGGCGATTTACATGGAGGTGATATGCATGGGAGTTATGGGGGATGCACGTGGAGGTGAGGGTGGACACACACGGGTGCTCAGAGGCCCAGTGCAGTGCCGTGTGGGTGCTCACTGCAGGGCTCATGCCCGCCGCAGACCTTGCCCCGAGGTGAGAGCAGCGGCGAGTGAGACACAGGGCAAAGGCACGACCAAACCCCCGGCTTCCCTGCACGCAGAGTCCCCCGCATCGCCCAGCCACGCGCCTGCCCACCTCACCACCTATTCGCCTCTGTCACTCCCATGCCTGGACCCTCGGCGCCTTAAAGGGTCCGCACGCCCCCAGGGTCGACACCTCTGAGCACTATGTAGGCATCACCTACGCACCGGCCCGCTGAACCTCTGCCGGAGAGGAACTCGCCGAGCTCGAGTTCCCACTCGACCCTCCCCGCCGCCAGTGCCCCCTCAAAGACCCTGGGGCGAAGGCTGGGCCAGACGGGGTTTATTGGGTGCTTCAGAAGCCCATGCAGGGACGTTTGTGGCGGGGCTGGGAAGCGGAGAAGAGCTGACTCTGGGAGGAGAGGATGGAGAGCTGGCTAGCCTGGCTGCCGGGGGGGGTGAAATTCGGCCCCCACTACCAGGTAGTCCCGCAGTGCCTTCTGCCGCTCAGCGCAGGCTCTGGGAGGAGAACAGAGCTTCGTCGGGTGCCAGCAATGCCGGGGGACTGCCTCGCCCCGCGCCCGCGGAGAACCTTCCCGGGAGAACATGGGGTCTGGCCGGGGAAGAGCGGCGGTGACAGCTCAGCTCCAACAACTCGGACTGGTGGGTGAGGGAGGGGGTGAAGCTGGCTGAAAGGCTGTGACGACCCCGGGCTTGCTTCTGCTGCCTCTCCTGCAGCGCCCACTGCCTCTGAGCCAGGTTGAAGCTCGTCTTTTCTTCCCACCACTGCCTCCAGTCCCTGAACCAGGCTGCCGTCAGACAGGTGCTCAGGGGGACCGGACCCCCTGCCAGCTCCGGGGTCTGTGGCAGGGCTGGGGGCTCCCAGCACTGGATGCAACCCCCTTCCTGCACGGTCTGGCGCAGCCGCTAGCATGCCTGCCTGTGCAGGGTGCTGGAGATCACTGGCACCCCCAGAGGTGCCTGAGGACTGGAGGAAAGCAAATGTCACTCCAGTCTTCAAAAAGGGCAAGAAGGAGGACCCGGGGAACTATAGACCGGTCAGCCTCACCTCCATCCCTGGAAAGGCGATGGAACAACTTATCCTTGGTGCCATCTCAAGGCATATAGAGGATAGAGGGTCATAAGGGGCAGTCAACATGGCTTCACCAAGGGGAAGTCATGCTTAACCAACCTCATAGCCTTTTATGAGGACATAATGAGATGGATAGATGATGGCAGAGCAGTGGATGTGGTCTACCTTGACTTCAGTAAAGCCTTTGACACAGTCTCTCACAGCATCCTCACAGCTAAACTGAGGAAGTGTGATCTGGACAATCAGGTAGTGAGGTGGACTGTGAACTGGCTGAAGGAAAGAAGCCAGAGAGTTGTGGCCAATGGGGCGGAGTCTAGTTGGAGGCCAGTATCTAGTGGAGTACCTCAAGGGTTAATACTGGGGCCTGTATTATTCAATATATGCATCAACGACTTGGATGAAGGAATAGAGTGCACTGTCAGCAAATTTGCTGATGACACTAAACTGGGAGGAGTGGTTGACACGCCAGAAGGCTGTGCTGCCATCCAGCGAGACCTGAACAGTCTGGAGAGTTGGGCAGGAAAAAATTTAATGAAATATAACAAGGGCAAGTGTAGAGTCTTGCATCTGGGCAGGAACAACCCCAGGTTCCAGTATAAGTTGGGAAACGACCTGTTAGAGAGCAGTGTAGGGAAAAGGGACCTGGGGGTCCTGGTGGACAGCAGGATGATCATAAGCCAGCACTGTGCCCTTGTGGCCAGGAAGGCCAATGGCATCCTGGGGTGTATTAGAAGGGGTGTGGTTAGTAGATCGAGAGAGGTTCTCCTCCCCCTCTACTCTGCCCTGGTGAGACCACATGTGGAATATTGTGTCCAGTTCTGGAGTCCTCAGTTCAAGAAGGACAGGGAACTGCTTGAGAGAGTCCAGCGCAGAGCCACAAAGATGTTTAAGGGAGTGGAGCATCTCCCTTATGAGGAAAGGCTGAGGGAGCTGGGTCTCTCTAGCTTAGAGAAGAGAAGAGAAGAGAAGAGAAGAGAAGAGAAGAGAAGAGAAGAGAAGAGAAGAGAAGAGAAGAGAAGAGAAGAGAAGAGAAAAGATAGAGAAGAGAAGAGAAGAGAAGAGAAGAGAAGAGAAGAGAAGAGAAGAGAAGAGAAGAAGACTGAAGGGTGACCTCATTAATGTTTATAAATATGTAAAGGGTGAGTGTCATGAGGATGGAGCCAGGCTCTTCTCGATGACAATCAATGATAGGACAAGGGGCAGTGGGTACAAACTGGAACACAGGAGGTTCCACTCAAATATGAGAAGGAATTTTTTCACCGTGAAGGTGACAGAGCACTGGAACAGGCTGCCCAGGGAAGTTGTAGAGTCTCCTTCTCTGGAGACATTCAAGACCTGTCTGGATGCCTTCCTGTGTATCCTCATCTAGGTGTTCCTGCTCTGGCAGGGAGATTGAACTAGATGATCTTTCGAGGTCTCTTTCAGTCCCTAACATTCTGTGATTCTGTGAGTCTGTGATTCTCTTTCTGGGTGAAGAGATGCTTCTGGCTGAATGTGGGAGACCGGATGTGCCAGGGGGCTCCCTGCAGCTTTTGATAAGCACCTGCAGCCAGCAGCAGTACCGCAGGGACACAGCTGGGCAAAGCCAGTGCAGGCTGGGGGCTGGCACAGTTCTCCTTGGAGCATTTAGCTTCCTCCTGGGCTACTGTGTGATGGATGCACTTGACCTCCCCCCAACCAAACCAGCAGCAGTTTGTTACAGGCTACAGTTTCCAAATTACAAATGCATGTAAATGCAGATCCATTAGCATTACAACAAACTTTCAAACCCTCACCAGTTTTGAATGTGCCCCCACTCACTGAAGAAACACCAACAGAAGGCGTTTGGTTTACCAATGCCTCAGCAAAAAGGATAAATGGTAAATGGCAATACAAGGCTGCTGCATTCAGTATTACCACTGGTGAACAAGTAATAGAAGAAGGTGAAGGGAATGCACAAGTGAGAGAGTTAAGAACATTTTATGTATAAGAGTCTGGTACATGACTAAAAAAATACTCCCTGTTCATCACGAGGAATTCTTCAATGCTGCAATGACATTTAATATTACTAAAGCTATTTGCTTAAAAAAAGCTTGCACACATTATCATTGCATATATATAATATTAATTTAACACTTAAACCGCTGATCTACAACACACTGCATATTTATGACACAGAGGCAAGAGGTAACTGCACTACCACTCTATGAGCTGATAAAGTGGATTCACTGTAGTCAGGGGGTGGAATGTGACAGATGCACTTGACCCTCCCCCAACCAAACCAGCAGCAGTTTGCTACAGGCTCCAAAGGAGGTAAAGGCCTGAGCTGCAACTAGGCCAAGAATTCCTTTGAGGAAACCCACAAAGGAACAGAATGACATAGTGAACACCAGTAAGTTATGGGTGCAAGGAGTCTTTCCCACTGTATGCAATTTGACTACGAGCCAACCACTTTATTCCATAAATATAACAGCCTGGGTCAGCCTACTTTGAGCTCTCTCTGCTCAACAAGTGTGGCTGTATGGAGATGATATTTTACTACTCACAGATCACTGGATGAGCTCCATATAAATTTCATATAAATCATTTAGCTAAGTAAATGCATATTATAATATTCCACCACCACGTGGCAAGATTCATAATTTTAAGTCTTTTAATGTGTCAGCTGGCAGACTCTTATTTTCCCCATCTTCAAGAGTTGAACTTACCCTCCACACTGACTGAGGTGATATTGTAAACTCAGCAAATTAATAACTCTTAAAACCACTTTTAAGGTTTTAAAAGTAGCATTCCTTTATTCCACACTGGGACCCCACTGGGGATATTCCACCATGAGTGCACCAACAACTGATCATTTTTGCTTTGCTTATATTGACAGAAAAATTACATATTCATTACAGTTCTTGGAAATTTTTAACATAGAGTGCACCTATACCAAGAAATGATTACATAAACATCTAGTTATTTTGCGGTCTTTGCTGCCATCTAGCATTCTTCAGCTTGTATTGCAGACTCTTACAGCCTGGTCGCATTTTCCTCTTCAAGGGTCTTCCCATCGTGTCTGGCAAATGACCTCTCCTCGTTGGCAACTCCTCGATCAAGTGCAGTATATACCTACTTATATAAGCTATTATTTGAGCCACACCTGTGTTTTTTTCTAATTAATTATTACTTTATCATCCTGTTTCAGGTCCTCCTTCTAAAGACTGGATCCTGTTCCTAAAGAATATGTTGTAAATCTCTAATACAAGGTCTGCTTACATAGTGAACTTCAGGTGGAATTTAAATAAATACCATTTTTTTAATGAAGTCAAACCAGATTCAACTTCTGTAGCAGGGAGAGAGACATGAGTGTGTTGCGGTTGAGACGGACAAACGACATAGACCAAGTTGCAAATGATTTGGCTGCTTTGTCGCTTTCAGGCACCTTTATCATAGCTTGATATGCGAGGTCTCTTGACTGCCTCAGGATTTCAGGAATTTATCGTGCCTGTAGTTGTGGTGTGCCAATTAGTGTCTCTTCCAAGAGCTGGGGGGTAAATCCCAGCTTTTTGGTAAGTTCGGTTTACGCTCTGAAACTCTACCCCCACCCTCAGGAATTTGCTCTGCAGCAGCGTGGGAGGGGGGCGGGGGCAGACTGGGGGGACCTAAATTTATAGGAATTACGTTATTTAGCTCAGTCTGGCTCACCACAGGAGGATCCTCCCCACCTAAATCTCCAGGCAAGGGGGGATAGGAAAAAAAAATGTCCACTTTTTCCTTCTGCGACTGATAGCGGCGGGGCAGAAGGTTGAACTGTGATTAATGGTGGTGACGCAGATGGCGGAACCGCGACTGATGATGGTGGAGCAGACGTTTGAGCCGTGATTGATGACAGCGGAGCAGTCGGTTGAACGCACTGCTCTGACCGGTGCTCCGGGGGCCCCTCCCGAGATCGTATATAACCCAACGCTGTTTTTTCATGTGAGTCTTTCATAGCTTTTATCTGATTTCGGGGCCACACATACGTACGCTCCTCCTCTATTCCTTTTAACTTTCCAAGAAAGTGTCGCGGATCCTTATCCGTATCAGATCATATGGACTTGGGCGGTGTTGACGAACCTTTAGTAACAGGGGGGGTCGGAGTAGTACTTAATCTCGCCTTTTCCTCCGAATCTGGCCCAGGAGAGCCAGGAAGACCATCCCTCCCCACTGTCTCTGCATGTTTCCGTTGCTCTTTTAATCCTCTGAAAGTCTCTAGCAACAAGTGACATGTTGTTAACAGTTCAGTTGTTTCTTTGCATCTTTCACTAGTGCTTTGCCCCATAGTAACACAGTCCTTCCTTCGTAAAGTCAGTTCCAGAGGGCTAATACCCTGCTTCTTCAGAAGCAACTTTCATGTAGATAATATAATACCCCCCCCGTTCCCGGTAGCTCACCAACTCTTAGTGTGGTGTCTTTTCAACGATCCGGATCTTCGGTAGCTCTCCTCGGCTGCTCTATCAGCTGTACCGGGCTCCGTCTCCACAGCTCGTCTTCAGCTGTCACAGCTTCACCGCTGTCTCTTCTTCATGCGAGATCCTTCTTCATACAGGATCACGTAGGGGTCACCATATGTCACGGCTGAGACGGACAAACGACATAGACCAAGTTCTTCCAGGATGAAAGTAGTAGATGCCATTTATTGCCACAAGTGCATTTTTATACAGTTTTACCAATTCATGTGTCTCTTCACTATTGTTTACAAGTTACAGCAGTAACATCTCATTGGCTAATTTTGCTATCATCAGTGTTACTCTTCTATCCCCTTCTCTCTCACGGGTACATCCTTAATATCTCCGGATACTCCTTTACTCCCATCTTTCTCATGGGTAGGCCTTCATATCTTCAAGGCTAATTTCTCTTACCATGCCCTCCGTCAGGGAATCCACGTACCCACCGTAGTCCCCCACACTAGGGCTAGGATCACAGTCATGACAGGCAGGGTCCTCTTCAGATGCCGGTCACCTGTTCTGTCTGCCCCTCCTTGCAGGTACACCCCTCTCATTTATGGAACGTGCAAAAATTATCAGCAACCTTGGCTGGACCTCTTCTGCATACCATTGTTACCATTATCAGGTCTGGAGCAAACAGTGTCTGGAAAACATGCAGCCAACTTCAGAAAAGTGCAGTTACTTAGAAGAACTTAGCCAAAAGGAAAATTCACTGAAAGAGAACTGGTCTTGGTTTAAACAAAACCAGGACAGAAGGCATCTGCATGTGTGAGACTATAATGTTAGCAATAGTAAAAGACTTTCTCCTGAACTGGGAAACAGGGGGTTGAGTTATTTCATTTTGTGGTCAGTCTCTACAGAAACAGTGATTTGGTAAACCAACTTTTAACTTGTATACAATATAAAGTGAAGACAGTTAGTTCACACTTTATTTTGGTATGCATATGTGATCATGCAGTTGAGGAGGAGAAAGATCAATGAAATAGAAGTGAACGTGTTTGTAGAGATAACTAGAAAAAACTGTCACCTGCCAAAAAATGACACATAACCATTTTCTTTATTATCAGGCAAAGAGGCAATAAAAGCATTTTCTGGGAGTATTAATTTCAAATAAAAGTGGTGTGCAGAAATGAACTGGTTGTTGAGACTAGGGAAGGTGGGAAATGCTGCGTGCCTGTATGTCATTGTTTAGCCCTGGTTTTCCCAGCCAGCAGCTAGAACCACATGCTGCTCACTCACCCCTCCCCTGCCCCCAGTGGGATGGAGAGGAGGATTTAAAAAAAAAAAAGCAATAAAGGCAAAAAACTCGTGGGTTTAATCAGGCAGCAAGGAGAAAAGAAAGAACAAATAAGCGGTAACATAACAGCACTGGTCAAGGAACCCACAAAGACGATAGTCTCCAGCAAGTGATGAGCACAGCAGTGACTGCAGAGGAACCACGGGAGGTTTAAACGCGGTGAACCGACGTGCACAGCAGTGGCTATGGTAAGAACTGAGGCTGGGCATGGATTGGAGAGAGGAGGGGGAGATTCCGATCCTGCCAAAAGAGTCGCAGTGAAAGTGCTGATCTCGAGAGAGGGGCTGACCCGGAAGGGGCGTTGCCAAGAGCAACCGGGGAAGATTTAAATGTCCTCCTAGGGAGCACAGGTAACCAGGTCTAGTGAACAGGGCAGAAGCAGTTCGTGCAGGCAGTTTAAGCAGGCAAGGCAAGCTCAAGTGATTTATCTCACTTGGTTGTTGTCACCCTCACAGAAGGAGCTGACTATGGTATCCACTTGGGGCAAAGGTGAGTACTCTGCACTCAACAGGAAAGAGGCAGCAACTCAGACAGAGCTGCTATGGGAACATGCAGCTACCCAGATCTCAGGCTGCAGAGAATGCCAGAGCCTTTCACTGGTATGGAGTGGTAATACAGAAAACAGTTGTGTGAGGTGTGAGCAGGTGGATGACCTGCTCAGTCTGGTAGTGGAGCTGAGAGAAGAGGTGGAAAGGTTGAGAAGTATCAGGGAGCTGAAAAAGAAAATTGACCGGTGGGATCAAGCCCTGGCTGCCCAGGGGCGGGTAAGACCACCAGCAAGAAACAAAGATCAAGGGATTCCTGTGTCCTCCCCTTGCCTGACTGAAGAAAGCAGGTCAAGGGAAAGGGATGAATGGAAGAAAGTCCACACACAGGGTGGCAGGAAAAACACCCTCCCCACCTTCCTAGGTGCTGCTGTCCAACAGGCATGAGGCTCAGGATGTGGAATGCAGCAACATGAGGAATAAGGGGAAATAGCAGTGAGTTCCTGCCCCGGGGCAGAAAGAGGAGGGTTCCTACTGTGACCACTCCACCCCTCCAGGTTCCCTTGCAAAGCAGGTATGAGGCCTTGTAAGTGGAACTAAACAACAACATTGAGGGAGGTGGTTCCATTAAGTTGGAGGTGCTGCAGAGGATAAGTCACCCTGCACCCTCCATTAAAACAGCTCCCACAAAGAAAAAAAGGTGGGTTGTGGTTGTAGGAGATGTCCTATATGCAGGCCCACTTCTTAGGAAAGTCTGCTGTCTCCCTGGGGCCAGGGTCAAAGATGTAAAAAGGAAACTTCCTGCCCTGGTTAGGCCCTCAGACTACTATCCATTAATAATTTTTCAGGTAGGCAGTGATGAAAACTAAAGACAATCAAGAGAGACTTCAGGGCCTTGGGATGACTGGTCAAGGTATCAGGAGCACTGTCCCAACAGTTGCAGGGTACAACAAGGAAAGATACAGGAAGAGACAGCAGATTAATACCTGGCTACAGGACTGGTGTCACTGACAGAATTTTGGGTTTTTTGATCATGGGCCAGCTTGCAGGGTACATCAAGGAAAGATACAGGAAGAGACAGCAGATTAATACCTGGCTACAGGACTGGTGTCACTGACAGAATTTTGGGTTTTTTGATCATGGGCCAGCTTACATGGCACCTGGCCTGCAAATGACAAATGGGATGCACTTGTCTCAAAAGGGGAAAAGGATCCTGGGGCAGGAGTTAGCAGGACTTATTGAGAGGGCTTTAAACTAGATTTGAAGGGGGAGGAAACCAGGTGTGGCAGAGGCAAACCCAAGGGTGACATGCCAGCATCTGAGGGTAGTGCTAATGAGGCCCTTGGGTCTGCTGACCCCGTGGAATCAATGGCTCAGCTGAACTGCATCTATATGAATGCACACAGCATGGGCAACAAACAGGAAGAACTGGAAGCCCTTGTGAGGCAGAGAAACTATGATTTAATTGACATCTCAGAAACATAGTGGGATGAGTCTCATAACAGGAGCACTGCAGTGGATGGCTATAAACTCTTCAGAAGGGGTAGGCGAGGAAGGAGAGGAGGTGGGGTAGCCATGTATGTTAGGGAGGGTTTTGATTGTCTGGAACTTGAGGAGGGTGATGATAGGGTTGAGTGTCTATGGGTGAGAATAAAGGGGAAGGGCAACAAGGCAGACATCCTGGTGGGGGTCTCTTACAGACCAGGATAAAGAGGCAGACAAAATATTTTGCAGGCAGCTGGGAGAAGTCTCCTGATCACTAGCCCTTGTTCTTATGGGGGAGATCAACCTACCAGATGTCTGCTGGAAAAAAAACACAGCAGAGAGGAAGCAGTCTAGGAGGCTCCTGCAGTGCATGGAAGACAACTTCCTGACAGAGCTGGTTAGTGAGCCAACTAGGGAAGGAGCCCCACTGGATCTCTTGTTTGTAAATAGAGAAGGGTTCGTGGGCAACATGTTGGTTGGAGGTCACCTTAGGCACAGTGATCGTGAAATGATTGAGTTAGTTATCCTTGGAGGAGTTAGAAGGGTAGTTAGCAGAACTGCTACTTTAGGCTTCCGAAGGGCAGACTTCGACCTCTTCAGAAGGCTGGTTGACAGAGTCCCTTGGGAGACAGTCCTGAAGGACAAAGGACTCCAGGAAGTCTGATCTCCCTTCAAGAAGGTAATCTTAGAGGCTCAGGAGCAGATAGTCCCAGTGTGCTGGAAGGCAAGCCGGTGGGGAAGGAGGTCAATCTGGCTGAATAGAGAGCTGCGTCTGGAACTTAGGAATAAAAAGAGAATTTATGACCTTTGGAAGGAGGGGCGGGCCACTCAAGAGGAATACAAGAATTCTGTGAGGCTATGCAGGGAGAAAATCAGAAGGGCCAAAGCCCAACTAGAGCTAAGCCTGGCCACCACTGTGAAAGGCAACAAGAAATGTTTCTATAAATTCATTAGGTCGGGAGAGGTTCTCCTTCACCTCTACTCTGCCTTGGTGAGACCACACGTGGAATATTGTGTCCAGTTCTGGGCCCCTCAGTTCAAGAAGGACAGGGAACTGCTGGAGAGAGTCCAGCGCAGGGCAACAAAGATGATTAAGGGATGTCACGGCTGAGATGGACAAATGACATAGACCAGTTTCTTCCAGGATGAAAGTAGAAGATACCATTTATTGCCACAAGTGCATTTTTATACAGTTTTACCAAGTCATGTGTCTCTTCACTATTGGTTACAAGGTACAGCAGTAACATCTCATTGGCTAATTTTGCTATCATCCATGTTACTCTTCTACTCCCTTCTCTCTCAAGGGTACATCCTTAACATCTCCGGATACTCCTTTACTCCCATCTTTCTCACGGGTAGGCCTTAATATCTTCAAGGCTAATTTCTGTTCCCATGCCCTCCGTCAGGGAATCCAAGGACCCACCGTAGTCCCACAAAGGGAGTGGAACATCTCCTTTATGAGGAAAGGCTGAGGGAACTGGGTCTCTTTAGCTTGGAGAAGAGGAGACTGAGGGGTGACCTTATTAATGTTTACAGATATATAAAGGGTGAGTGTCATGAGGGTGGACCCAGGCTCTTCTCAGTGACAACCAATGGTAAGACAAGGGGTAATGGGTTCAAACTGGAACACAAGAGGTTCCACTTAAATTTGAGAAGAAACTTCTTCACAGTGAGGGTAGCAGAACACTGGAACAGGCTGCCCAGGGAGGTTGTGGAGTCTCCTACTCTGGAGACATTCAAAACCCGCCTGGACACATTCCTGTGTAGCTTCATGTAAGTGTTCCTGCTCCAGCAGGGGCATTGGACTAGATGATCTTTTGAGGTCCCTTCCAATTCCTAACATTCTGTGTTTCTGTGAACAAGAAGAGGGCTAAGGAGAATCTCCATCCCCTGATGGATGCAGAGGGAAACAGTGACAGAGGATGAGTGAAAGGCTGAGGTACTAAATACCTTCTTTGCCTCAGTCTTTAACAGTCAGAACAGTTGTGCTTCAGGTACCCAGCCCCCTGAGCCAGAAGACAGGGATGGGTAGTAAGATGAAGCCCTAATAATTAAAGAGGAAATTGTTAGCGACCAGCTACACCACTTGGACACGCACAAGTCTATGGGGCCAGATGGGATACACCCAAGGGTGCTGAGGGAGCTGGTGGAGGTGATCACTAAACCACTTTCCATTTTCGGTCAGCAATCTTGGCTAACTGAGGAGGTCCCAGTTGACTAGAAGTTGGCAAACGTGATGCCTATCTACAAGAAGGGTCGAAAGGAGGATCTGGGCAACTGGAGACCTGTCAGTCTAACCTCGGTGCCAGGGAAGGTCCTGGAGCAGATCATCCTGAGGGGCATCACATGGCACATACAAGAGAACCGTATTATCAGGTCCAGTCAACATGGGTTTATGAAAGGCAGGTCCTGTTTGACCAATCTGATCTCCTTCTATGACAAGGTGACCCAACTAGTAGATGAGGGAAAGGCTGTGAATGTTGTGTACTCAGGCTTCTGTAAGGCCTTTGACACCGTATCCCACAGCATTCTCCTGGAGAAGCTGGCCTGGATGGCCTGGATGGGTGCACTCTTTGATGGGTAAAGAACTGGTTGGAGGACCAGACCCAAAGAGCTGTTGTGAATGGAGTCAAATCCAGTTGGTGGCCAATCACAAGTGGTGTTCCCCAGGGCTTATTAATGGGGCCAGTTCTGTTTAATCTCTTTATCAGTGATCTGGATGAGGGTATTGAGTGCACCCTTGCTAAGTTTGCAGATGACACCAGGTTGGGTGGGAGTGTTGATCTGTTGGATGGTAGGAAGGCTCTACAGAGGGATCTGGACCAGCTGGATCATTGGGCTGAGGCCAGTTTTATGAAGTTTAACAAGGCCAAGTGCCAGATCCTGCACTTGGGTCACAACAACCCCATGCAACGCTACAGTCTCGGGGAAGAGTGGCTGGAAAGCTACTTGGCAGAAAGGGATCTGGGGATGTTGATTGACAGCAGGCTGAATATAAGCCAGCAGTGTTCCCAGGTGGCCAAAAAGACCAACATCATCCTGACTTCTCCCTGGATAGATGAACTTAGTAAATACGGGTATGGTTTTCCTGAAAGTCTGATCTTCCATGATTTTTGATCATCTGAACTTAGAGCTCTTACAGGTTGTGGAATAATTACTGAGGGAGTAAATTACAGAAACTAATTATGAAGGATCCACTTATTGAGAAGTTATATCCACATCTTCAGCATATAAGGCAGCTGCACGGCAGGGAAGAAATAAATCTGCTCTGTATGGTTTCACTCCCCCACCTGGCCTGCATTCTTAGATGGTAGTGCATGGGGAAGCCCAATGTACTGGCAGTTAAGAAGTATGGGGGAGTGGATTGGTGTGAAGATACTGCAGCCTGTGTAAAAAGGCAGGTACAGGAACCAGATGGTATAGCTGCTGCCAATTTTTAAGATAAGGTATAGCTGCTGTCAGTTAAAAAGAATAAATGTTCATCCAAAGTGCTAGTTACTGAGCGAAAAATTTGTCTGGTGGATGAACTTTGCTCATTATAATCTCACTACAATACCAAAACACACCTCCATCTCAAAGGATACCTACCTCCAGTGCAATTTTAAGCATGCTCAGTATCACCATTTACTGCAGGGTGACAATAAACCATGGCAGATGCTCTCTGTTAACCCCCTGCCCTCCCTTCTAAGGAAAGGTAACGGGAGGAAAAGGGAGAGAGACTTACAAGTTGGAAATGTTTTAAATGCTTTACTAATACAAAATATACAAAACCAATCTTGAATTTCCCAGGGTAGTGCAGCATTGCCCATGGTGGAGCTGGTGTGGCTCCAGCGGCTGCAGGACAGGCACCCAGAAGTCCTGGGCTGGAATCCACAGTAAACCAGAACGAGATTCAGGAATGCAAGGTCTGGAATCAGGCCTTGGATCACAGGTGTGAAAGGCAGGGTCCTCTTCAGATGCCAGCCATGGTCGAAGAGAGCGAGACCCTTGTGATCTCCCACTTATACAGGGTGTATGACGTGTATGGGATGGAATACTCAGTTGGTCGATTTTAGTCACCTGCCCTGTTTGCCCCTCTTTGCAAATACAGAATCACAGAATGTTAGGAACTGGAAGGGATCCCGCAAGATCATCTAGTCCAATCCCCCTGCCAGAGCAGGAACACCTAGATGAGGTTACACAGGAAGGCGTCCAGGTGGGTTTTGAATGTTTCCAGAGAAGGAGACTCCACAACCTCCCTGAGCAGCCTGTTCCAGTGCTCTGTCACCCTCACTGTGAAGAAGTTTCTTCTCAAATCTAAGTGGAACCTCTTGTGTTCCAGTTTGAACCCATTACCCCTTGTCCTATCATTGGTTGTCACCAAGAAGAGCCTGGCTCCATCCTTGTGACACTCACTCGTTGTATATTTGTAAACATTAATAAGGTCGCCCCTCAGTCTCCTCCAAGCTAAAGAGACCCCAGCTCCTTCCGCCTTTCCTTATAAGGGAGATGCTCCACTCCCTTAATCATCTTTCTGGCTCTGTGCTGGACTCTTTCAAGCAGTTCCCTGTCCTTCATGAACTGAGGGGCTCAGAACTGGACACAATATTCCAGATGTGCTCTCACCAGGGCAGAGCAGAGGGGAAGGAGAACCTCTCTCAACCTACTAACCACCCCCCTTCTAATACACCCCAGGATGCTGTTGACCTTCCTGGCCACAAGGGCACAGTGCTGGCTCATGGTCATCCTGCTCTCCACCAGGACCCCCAGGTCCCTTTCCTCTACACTGTTCTCTAATCGGTCGTTCCCCAACTTATACTGGAACCTGGGATTGTTCCAACTCAGATGCAAGACTCTACACTTGCCCTTGTTATATTTCATTAAATTTTTCCCCACCCAACTCTCCAGCCTGTCCAGGTCTCTCTGGATGGCAGCACAGCCTTCTGGCGTGTCAGCTATTCCTCCCAGTTTGGTGTCATCAGCAAACTTGCTGATAGTACACTCTAGTTCCTCAACCAAGTCATTGATTAATATATTGAATAGTACTGTTCCCAGTACTGACCCTTGAGGCACTCCACTAGATACAGGCCTCCAGCTAGACTCCGCCCCATTGACCACGAGTCTCTGGCTTCTTTCCTTCAGCCAGTTCCCAGTCCACCTCACAACTTGATCATCCAGTCCACACTTCCTCAGTTTAGCAGCGAGGATGCTGTGGGAGACTGTGTCAAATATTTTGCTGAAATCAAGACAGACCACATCCACTGCTTTGCCATCATCTAGCCACCTCGTTATGTCCTCATAAAAGTCTATCAGGTTGGTCAAGTATGACTTTCCCTTGGTGAAGCCATGTTGACTGGCCCTAATGACTCTCTTATTCTTGATATGCCTTGAGATGGCACCAAGGATAAGTCGTTCCATCACTTTCCCAGAGATGGAGGTGAGGCTTTCCTCCAGTCCTCAGACACCTCTCCCATTTCCCAAGACTTGGCAATGATGATTGAGAGTGACCTAGCAATGACCTCAGCCACCTCCCTCAGCACCCGTGGGTGCACCCCATCTGGACCCATGGATTTATGAATGTCCAGATTGCTTAACTGCTCCCTAACCGAGTCCTCAACAACTAAGGCAGACTCCTCCATTGTCCTGACTTCCTCTGGGGCCTCAGGGGTACGGGGCTCCGCAGGACAGCCTCCAGCAGTGTAAACAGAAACAAAGAAGGCATTCAGTAACTCTGCCTTCTCTGTATCTTCTGTCACCAGGGCACCCACCTCATTCATCAGTGGGCCTACATTGCCTTTGGTGTTAGTTTTATCTCCCATGTATTTGAAGAAGCTCTTTCTGTTGTCCTTGACTGCTCTTGTAAGGTTTAATTCTAAGGAGGCCTTAGCATTTCTTGTTGCTTCCCTACATCCTCTGACAACAGCCTTATATTCTTCCCAAGTGGCCAGCCCCTCCTTCCATGATCTGTAAACTCTTCTCTTCCACTTCAGTTTGCCCAGCAATTCCCTGTTTAACCAAGCATGTCTCCTGGCTCCCTTCCTTGACTTCCTACCTGTCAGGATGCTCTGATCTTGAGTTTGGTAGAAGCAGTTCCTGAATGCTAACCGACTATCTTGGGCCCCTTTACCTTCAAGCAGCCTTGCCCATGGGATTTCTCCTAGCAATTGTTTGAAAAGGCCAAAGTTTGCCCTGCTGAAGTCCAGGGTTGCAATTCTGCTTGCTATTCTGTTCCTGCCACATGAGATCCTGAACTCCACCATCTCATGGTTGCTGCAGCCAAGGCAGCCCTCAACCTTTACTGCTTCAACCAAACCCTCCTTGTTAGTGAGGATGAGGTCCAGTAGCACTCCTCTCCTAGTTGGCTCATCCACCATTTGCATCAGGAAATTATCATCGATGCACTGGAGGAACCTCCTGGACTGTGGCTGGCTGGCCGAGTAGTCCTTCCAGCAAACATCAGGGTAGTTAAAATCCCCTGCAACAACCAGGACCTCTAATTGTGAGGCTGTTCTCAGCTGCCTGTAGAATGCCTCATCAACTTCCTCACCCTGATCTGGTGGCCTGTAATAGACACCCACAATAATATCACCCCTGCCATTCCCCTCTCACAGGACATGCAAAATTTTATCACTAACCTTAGCTGCTATAGCAATAAATCTAAACCTGGGCCTCTTCTGCATACCGTTGGTACCCTTATTTGGTGTCAGAAGTGTGATAAGAACCCATACCTGGATTGTTCCCTGTTGTTGAATTTACTAAAAGATTATAAGGCTTGCCCGAGTCCTGAGGGTCTTAAGTGGGCCTCTGGATTCTGGTCGTGTCCAGATATTGTAACTCAGCGAATAAGGAACTTGGCAAAAGAAAATAGGTTTAAGCTCGGAAAAGGTAAAGCAATTGTGTGTGCTGTATTAGGTGCAGCATTGATAGCTGGTCAGAAAGATAAAGAAACTGACCAGGCGGTGATTAAGTCATTGCAGACAGAATTGGCAGTAGAGTGTTCTAAGTGGCAACAAGCAGAAAAAGAGTTGGCTGATAACAAACGAATCATAGAAAATTTGCAGAACAATTAACGAGATGCCTTTTCAAGAGAAAGGCAGATAAGCTTGAAATTGGCTAATTATGAAGATTTGGAAAGTGATCCGGGGTTTTCCAACCCAGTAAAAGAAACTTCTCTTACAGCAAGGGATGTAGCTCCTCTTTACCCGTGGAGAGAATTGGAGGTTGTGTCAAAATGCGATCCTACTCCCAAGCTTCGGCCACTTGTTAAAACTGAAATTGTACATGACGGTGGGGAAGCCGAGCCCACCATTGTCACTAAAGAAATACCGTATACAGTCACTGAGCTAGTAAAGTTACAGGAAAAATATAGCAGGCTGGCTACGGAGACTGAGACGGAATACGTGTGGAGAGTTTCTCTGACTGGTGGTGGCAGAATAAGGCTTTCTGAGGAAGAATCTCGAGGATATTGGGGTCCTGGCGTATTTCTAACAGTAGAAGATGACAGGGAGCCTTGGTCCCTGACCCAGAGAGCTGTGTATTGGGCCGGTGGTTTAGACCCTTTGGAGAGGGGAGACCCACTTGCTATTCCTACCTCTGGGGTAAGCCAGCTTACTGAGAGCATTCAGAAAGCAGCTTGTCTTCAGCTGATGCATGATAGGCATTTGGTTCCTCACCAGCCCTCTCCAATGTTGCTGTTTGCTGACCCTGACAGGATGACCCCCTTAATTAGAGGGTTACCTGACTCGTTAAAAGTCTATGCCATACAAATCCAAGATCGTCTGAGAGCCACCACAGCAGGGGGGCCTCAGGCTGGACCGGGTCTCTCTTGGGGAGAGATTGCACGGGAGTTGATTAATTATGGCCAGCGTATGGGGTTCGTCGGTAAAGACGTTAAGTCTCAAGTAGCAGTGTGCCGAACTGAAGTAGAGGCAAAATTCCCTTGCCCCCGATCTAAGAATTTTACAGGGGTAGGTTAAAGGCATCAGTGTTGGAAATTAGGTCTGGATAAAGGTATTCCCCGAGAACTGATGGATGGTTTGCCCCTCCCCAATTTACAGCTGCTTGTAAAGATGTGGAAACCAGCAAAAACAGATCAACCAGGAAAGCTACAACATAGAAATAACCTGTGGCTATGGTTGGACAGTATGATGAGAATGCTACTAGACTGATATACCAACTGTTACTCTGATCAAGAAAATGCAGGGAATGAATTTAAGTCTTAATAGGCCATGATCCTTTTGTCATATATGTACCATTTGTCAAATTAATTCTGATATTTTTTTATCTGCAATCTATATCCTTGTAATTTGCACTAGCTGATTTTCTTAATAGCACAACTTTTGGCACGCATAAATGTAAATTTCTGCAGAACCTGCAAGTCTTTAACATCAGGTCATAGGCCATACTTGTATTTGGTCTGATCCTACATACTTGCACAGTTTTTATTGATGGTTCAGGAAAGTCTCATAAAGCTGTAGTGGTCTGGTGTGAAGATAACAATTGGCATCATTTTGTTAAAATTGTTGAAGGTTCAACCCAATTAGTGGAACTTGGCACAGTTTTGCATGCCTTAGAGTTTTTTAGGGAGGAACCTCTAAATTTGGTTCATCAACAACCATCAACAAAAACTGTGTGAGCATTTTGAATAAGACCGAATACAAGTACGGTCTATGGTCTGATATCAAAGACATGCAGATTTTGAAGCAATTTACATTTAGGCATGCCAAAAGCTATGCTGTTAAGAAAATCAGCTAGTGCAATTTGCAAGGACAGAGATTGTGAATAAAAAAATCAAAATCTGCTTTCACAAAAGGTACTTATATGACAGACAGATCGCGACCTACTAAAGCCTGAATCCGTTCTCTGCCTTTTTTGATCAGAGTAACAATCAATTCCAGGGGCGCAGTAATAGTTTTACGAAAAGAATTGGGCAAAAAAATCCATTCCAAGTATATCTGTCTGTTTGCATTCTCATTATACTGTCCCACAATAGCCACAAGTTGTTTCTATGTTGTAGCTATAAATAGACAAATCGCAAGTCCAATCGAATGTAGTTAGCTTGTAAGGCTGTCATAAATTTATTCATCGAAGTTTCTAACTCCATTTTGGCTGTCATATTTATTGGATATTGTTTTCCCTTACCGGATCGAAGTCCTGTTTCAGTTCTATCAGTGTAGTGTTTGATTTATCGAAACATTGGCTGTTAATACTAGTGGAAATACAGCATTCAAAATTTCCTTGGAGCTTTCTCACTTGAAGCAAGCAGATCTGCACCATCCAAGCAGCTTCTTGTAGGACATGCAACTAAACAGAATTCTCAGAAAACGTTATTTGAGGTTACAATTACTTAACAAACCTTGACCCAAGAGAGGTATAGGGCTTTCTGTCAAGTACAAGAATTCATATGGTAAAACTTTGTTCCAAATTTGACATTCCATTTGTCTCAAAAAATGGCCTTTCTTTCATTCTCTCCCATGATCTCAAAGACTATCACAGTGAATTTACTAAGAAGTCTTTCACAACAAGTTACCACAGAATAAGTCTGTTAAAAAAAAAAAAATATTTTTTTTTTAGTTTAATTTCCCAGTTTCATTAGAACTGTGGATCTGCTAAGGATGCCTTTAAACTTCACCCTCCAGACTGCTCTATTCAGTATTACAACATCACTGCAGTGGGGGGGACAGAAAACCTCCCTTTCACAGCCCTGAAAGCGGGCAGCCAGGTTTTTCCTTTTTTTTTTTCCTTTCTCTTCTTGCTACGGTTTAGATATGGCGAAGGCCATGCAGCTAGCATAATCACTGGTATGAAGTAGGAGGCTTTGGCAAACTCCTCAGTTACAATGAGCTGAGTTTATCTTGCAGCTTGACACAGGCCTGACATTTATGTTCAAATACAGGCCTGGGATATTTTGCTTTTTTGTTTTACCATTTCATTACAACCATAATACACTTCTTACGCAATTCCAAGTAGCTCAGCAATAGTTACATTCCTTAGCTCCATTTACCTTTAAAAATTTACATATGTCAAAAACCAGCATATTAAACATCAATCCATTATTCCATTTTCCTAAATCCAAATCAGTTCATATTCTAGCAACTTTTAAATACAACCTCTTCCAAATTCACATCTATCATTGCATTTAGTTTTAGTTCCCATACCTCCAACAAACACATAAATTCAATGCGAATCAGAGTTTAACAACTTCAGTTATTTTCTCATCTCAAAATTATTAGATAACAATAAGAGCAATTACTCTAATGTATAAGGATGCATCCTAAGGGGGAGAAAGGTGGTATTTTAGCAATGGAACCGTTTCCCATTTTTTAATTATCTCCCCCAAACAAAATTCTTTTGGTGTTGGAGCGATAAAGGACTCAGCATTCTGATTCAATGTGAATCACGCAAAGCCATTTATTACAGAAACAAGCCTCCTTATATACGCAACTATTCTCTAATCACGCATCCACGCTCCAAGCATGGATTCGCTAAATGAGTATCATGGGCAGTCCACACGCTGGAACCCCACCGATGATAGGTCCGACGACTCACGCCATGCTGAGGCCCTGTTAATGAAGAAACGCCCCTCTTTCTCACAGCAGATTCTGTTCTCAGCTTCTCGAAGTGGCCTTGAGATTCCTTTGGACCTGACTAATTCAACAACATATCTCCATCTAACAAAACCACTCCACAATTCCCCCTTTTTGTTCTTGAATTAGTCAGACCCCTTAAACAGCATGCTGAATCGTCTTTGAAATATACTGCAACATAGAACACGTGATTAACAACATAATTACAATTACATATAATGTAATTAAGATCAAACAAATACCCACTTATTCCAAAACTTATAAGCTATATGTCGGGCTGTAGCATGAGGTACGGCATATGTTTCCAACCATCCAGTGGTTGCTTCCACCATTGTAAGTACATAACGCTTACCTTGACGTGTTTGTGGAAGTGTAATATAATCAATCTGCCAAGCTTCTCCATACTTATACTTTAACCATCGCCCCCCATACCATACAGGCTTTAACCGTTTCGCTTGTTTGATTTCGACGCAAGTTTCACATTCATGAATAACCTGTGAAATAGTGTCCATAGTTAAATCCACCCCTCGATCACGAGCCCATTTGTATGTTGCATCTCTACCTTGATGCCCTGAAGCATCATGGGCCCCCCGAGCTAGGAAAAGTTCACCTTTATGTTGCCAGTCCAAGTCCACCTCAGCTACTTTAATCTTAGCAGCTTGATCCACTTGTTGGTTGTTTAGATGTTCCTCGGTGGCTCGACGTTTAGGTACATGAGCATCTACATGCCGAACTTTCACAGGCAGGCTCTCTAGCTGAGCAGCAATGTCTTGCCACAGTGTGGCAGCCCAAATGGGTTTACCTCTGCGCTGCCAGTTGCTTTTCTTCCATTGCTGTAGCCACCCCCACAAGGCATTTGCTACCATCCGTGAGTCAGTATAGAGATAAAGTATTGGCCACTTCTCTCGTTCAGCAATGTCCAAAGCCAGCTGGATGGCTTTCACTTCTGCAAACTGACTGGATTCACCTTGTCCTTCAGTGGCTTCTGTAACTTGTCGTGTGGGACTCCACACAGCAGCTTTCCACCTTCGATGTTTTCCTACAAGACGACAGGATCCATCTGTGAACAGTGCATACTGCTTATCAGTCTCTGAAAGCGTATTATACGGTGGTGCTTCTTCAGCACGTTTTACTTCCTCCTCATCTGGAGACATCCCAAAGTCTTTACTTTCTGGCCAGTCTGTAATAACTTCTAATATCCCTGGACGGTTGGGACTTCCAATTCGAGCTCGTTGCGTGATCAGTGCAATCCATTTACTCCACGTAACTTCGGTTGCATGATGTGGAGAGGGAACCGTCCCTTTGAACATCCAGCTCAGCACCGGCAGTCGAGGTGCCAGGAGGAGCTGTGCTTCAGTGCCGATCACTTCTGAAGCAGCTCAAACTCCTTCATATGCTGCTAGTATCTCCTTTTCAGTTGGAGTATAGTTGGCCTCAGATCCTTTGTATCCTCGACTCCAAAAACCTAAGGGTCGACCTCGGGTTTCTCCTGGTGCTTTCTGCCAGAGGCTACAGGTAAGTCCATTATCTCCGGCTGCGGTGTAGAGCACATTTTTAACATCTAGTCCAGTTCGGACTGGTCCAAGGGCCACCGCATGAGTTATCTCACGCTTAATTTGTTCAAAGGCTTGTCGTTGTTCAGGGCCCCACTCGAATTGCTTCTTTTTACGAGTCACTCACAATGTGGCTGTAGTCAGGAATATGCATTCTCCAAAAACCTACAACGCCCAAGAAAGTCTGTGTCTCCTTTTTATGAGTAGGTGGAGACATTGCTGCAATTTTGTTGATCACATCCATTGGGATCTGACGACGGCCATCTTGCCATTTTATTCCTAAAAACTGGATCTCTCGTGCAGGTCCCTTGACCTTGCTCCGTTTTATGGCAAAACCAGCATCCAAAAGAATATGAATTATTCTCTCACCTTTCTCGAAGACTTCTTTCGCTGTGTCGCCCCATACGATGATGTCATCAATATATTGCAAGTGTTCTGGAGCTTCACCTTGCTCCAGCGTGGTCTGGATCAGTCCATGGTAGATGATAGGACTGTGTTTCCACCCCTGGGGCAAGCGATTCCATGTATACTGGATGCCCCTCCAGGTGAAAGCAAACTGCGCCCTGCACTCTGCTGCTACAGGAATAGAGAAAAATGCATTAGCAATGTCAGTTGTAGCATACCACTTGGCTGCCTTTGACTCCAGTTCAAATTGCAGTTCTAGCATGTCAGGCACAGCAGCACTCAGTGGTGGTGTAACTTCATTCAGGCCACGACAGTCTACAGTTAGTCTCCACTCGTCACTAGACTTACGCACTGGCCAGATTGGGCTGTTAAAAGGTGAGCGAGTCTTACTGATCACACCCTGGCTTTCCAATTGACGGATCAGCTTCTGGATAGGAATCAAAGAGTCTCGATTGGTGCGATATTGCCGGCGATGCACCGTCGTGGTAGCAATTGGCACCTGCTGATCGTCAACCATCAGCAGTCCTACAACAGAAGGGTCATCTGAAAGACCAGGCAAATCAGACAGCTGTTCAATTTTCTCAGTGTCCACAGCTGCTATACCAAATGCCCACCTATACCCTTTTGGGTCCTTAAAATACCCTCTCCTGAGGTAGTCTATACCAAGGATGCACGGAGCATCTGGACCAGTCACAATGGGATGCTTTTGCCAGTTTTTTCCAGTTAGGCTCATTTCAGCCTCTACAACAGTCAGCTCCTGGGATCCCCCAGTCACTCCAACAATATTGATGGATTGCGTCCCTTTATAATTAGAAGGAATTATTGTGCACTGAGCACCAGTGTCCACTAAAGCTTTGTACTCCTGGGGTTGTGTTGTACCAGGCCATAGTATTTGTACAGTCCAATAAACTCTGTTATCCCTTTCCTCCACCTGGTTGGAGGCAGGGCACCTCTAATTCCTGTTTTGCACAGTCTCTGGGTGTGAATTAGAGGTTCCTTCAAGAGCATCAGAATCTCTTCTGCTCCTTTTGTAAACTGGAGCAGCCACCTTCCTAGGAGTTTTTCCTTTTATCTCACGTACTCGTTCCTGAAGTTCTGAGGTAGGCCTTCCATGCCACTTATTCATGTTTTCTCCCTGCTCATGTAGGAAGAACCACAGTGAACCTCTTTTTGTGGGCTGTCTCTGCCCTCTCTCTCGAGATTGGAAACACCTTCTCCTAACAGCTGAAACATAGGTTTGTGCAGGTCGTGAACGGTACGAGTCTTCTCTGAGCTCTTTGATTTCTTGCAACAGCTTTTCAAACCGGTCATCAGATTTTTCACACAGTTTCTCCACAGCGGATACACAAGCCCGTAGAGAACCAGCAAGGCTGTCCTCAAAGTACCGGAGCTGCTCAATCACTTCATTAATTTCTTGTATACCTCTAGCTGACCAGACCATTCCTGCCAATGACTTAGCATATGCAGGTGGTGCACTTTGTACAAATCTGCGCCACATAGATTTTGTACAATTGATTCTATCTGGGTCTGTCCCCTCTTGGCTGTTTGGTCCTAGATAGATGATCTCTCACACAGCTAATTCTCTCAGGAACTGGATACCTCTCTCCATAGTATTCCATTTCCCTAACTTGGATATACAATCTTCCTTGTAGGGAAATCTGACTTTCATAGCTGCCAGGAGTCGGGTCCAGAGAGTAGCGGCATTAGACTCTCTTGAAATTGCCCTATCAATGGTGGAATCTTTTGACAGAGATCCCAGCTGCCTGGCTTCACCACCTTCTAATTCAATTGTTTCTGCCCCATTGTCCCAGCATCGCAGCAGCCAGGTTAAAATATTCTCGCCTTCACGACGACTAAAGTCTTTTCGCAGATCTCTCAGCTCACCTGGAGAAAAGGACCGAGTGGTGGTCACTTCATCTCCACCCTGTCCTGATGATGATGCCTCTTGGGTTGATGTTGGCCCTGTGCCATCACCTGCTGCACGGGTAGTCTTTCTAGTGACTTTCTTACAACCAGCAACTGATGCTGATATGGGTTCACCATCATTTGATTCATTTTCAGAGTCTGAATGACTGTCACAGTGTTTGCTGTGGTTACAGCAGCAACAGTGCCCAGTGTGTCAAGACGTGGGGGCTGCCTTGTTAGCCTTTGAGGCTGGAGAAGTAACGTTATCTGCAGCGACCTTGGCAGAGGAGCTCTGCGGAGGAGCTGTATCTTCAGCCTGTGAAGCCGCGGCTGGGGGGGCAGTGGCTGCAGCAGCAGCTTTGGCTGTTTTGCCTTTTCTCGAGCGGCTAGGAGTGCTTTTTGCTAAAGCTTCCGAAGACGCACTGCAAATCTCAGGACTAAGAAGAGACGCAAACCTCCTATTGAACCTCATTTCTCTTAACAGTAACACAAACTGACACACATTCAGCAAACCAGATAACACCATCACAGTTCTATCAAAGCTCCAAGGATATTCAAAGTTCTCTAAAACATTTGCAAACTGTCCTAGTGAAATCACAAAAGTATTGTTAGTCAGCCTTTCTAAAGATTCGCTTGACCAATTAGCAAATATAGAGCCATTCTGCTCTTTAATCTCTCCTGGAGGTTTTTCAAGGTAAAGCAAAATCGAGTAGAAATTCATTAGCAGCTGCAGTATAATGAAATAAACCAATGCCAAACCACACAGAATCATCATGACCGCTGTCCAGTTTCTTGTTGTTATATAATGAATACTTCGATTCAGAAAGAAACACCAACACAGATATGGGATCAGCGAGCACAATGTAGAAAATAACTGATACAACTTTTGCCATAACATCTTTAAATCAATGTAATTCACTTTGCCTTAATACCACTAAATAATATCTGAAGCAAACAGACGCGCGAGTATCACAACTCTATGAGTTGGCACCGTGCCAAGAAAATTGAAAGGTATGTCAGAGCAGTAGAAAAGCCAAAAATCTCCAAATTTACCCCTTTCTCTTGCCCCACGTTGGGCGCCAATTATCTGTCGAGGGTTAAGATTGCGGGGTGACAATCAAACCCTGGCAGATGTATTGTTAACCTCCTCTCCCCCCCACTTCCCCCTTTTGCCCCTCCCTCTCCCCCCTTCCCACTCAGGACAGGCGATCGGGAGGGAAAGAAGGACAGAGAGAAGAGAGTTGGAAAAGTTAAAGATGTTTTACTAACGCTACTGATAAGAATAGAGAAAATAATACAAAATATACAAAACCAATCTTGAAAGTCTCAGCAACTGCAGAGCCAGCACCCAAAGTCCTGGATTAGACTCTGTAGCCAACCGGAGCTGGATTCAGTCTCTCACTAGGCGTCAGTTCGCAGGGATGACCAGCAAGGTCCTCTCCTAATGTCAGCCATGAGGAAAAAAAAGGGAAAAAGGCAAAAAGGGACGAGATCCTCGTGATCTCCCACTTTTATATGAAGTATTCACGTGAATGGAATGTTATACACCGTTGGTCAGTCTCTCGGACATCAGTTTCTCGTTGTCCCTCTCGCGAGATGTCCATCCGTGCTTATCAATAAGTTTGCATTCCATTGCTAGGTTTAACCAAAACATGTGTTGGGTTCTCCAGGAAAATGCAGCTAACGTGAAGGCTTTAGCTGACAGGCAAAAATTCACTAAAAGAGAAACTTGTTTTTTAACAAAACCAGGACAATGTCAAACCTTAACTTTACCATGGCAATCTTATTAATGTACTGTTCTAGTTTGCCTAAACCACTTATTAATAGATTCAGAACAATCAAACAAGTTAATACAACACAACCATAATCACAGTATCACAGTATCACAGTATCACAGTATGTTTGGGATTGGAAGGGACCTCAAAAGATCATCTAGTCCAATCGCCCTGCTGGAGCAGGAACGCCTAGGTGAGGTCGCACAGGAATGTCTCCAGGCGGGCTTTGAATGTCTCCAGGGAAGGAGACTCCACAACCTCCCTGGGCAGCCTGTTCCAGTGCTCTGTTACCCTCACTGAGAAGAAGTTCTTTCTCAAATTTAAGTGGAACCGCTTGTGTTCCAGCTTGATCCCATTGCCCCTTGTCCTATCATTGTTTGCCACTGAGAAGAGCCTGGCTCCATCCTCGTGGCACTCACCCTTTATATATTTATAAACATTAATAAGGTCACCCCTCAGTCTCCTCTTCTCCAAACTAAAGAGACCCAACTCCCTCAGCCTTTCTTCATAAGGGAGGTGCTCCACTCCCTTAATCATCTTTGTAGCCCTACGCTGGACCCTCTCCAGCAGTTCCCTGTCCTTCTTGAACTGAGGGGCCCAGAACTGGACACAATATTCCAGATGGGGTCTCAACAGGGTGGAGTAGAGGGGAAGGAGGACCTCTCTCGATCTACTGACCACCCCCCTTGTAATACACCCAAGGATGCCATTAGCCTTCCTGGCCACAAGGGCACAGTGCTGGCTCATGGTCATCCTGTTGTCCACCAGGACCCCCAGGTCCCTTTCCCCTACACTGCTCTCTAATAGGTCATTCCCCAACCTATACTGGAACTTGGGATTGTTCCTGCCCAGATGCAGGACTCTACACTTTCCCTTGTTAAATTCCATCAGGTTATCCCCCGCCCAACTCTCCAGCCTGTCCAGGTCCCGCTGGATGGCAGCACAGCCTTTTGGCGTGTCAGCCACTCCTCCCAGTTTAGTGTCATCAGCAAACTTGCTGATAGTACACTCAATTCCCTCGTCTAAATAATTAATGAATATATTGAATAATATTGGCCCCAGTACTGACCCCTGAGGCACTCCACTAGATACTGGCCTCCAACTGGACTCCGCACCATTGACCACCACTCTCTGGCTTCTCTCTTTAAGCCGGTTTCCAACCCACCTCACTACTCTATTGTCTAGACCACACCTCCTCAATTTAGCTGTGAGGATGCTGTGAGGGACTGTGTCAAAGGCTTTACTGAAGTCAAGGTAGACCACATCCACCGCTCTGCCATCATCCATCCACCTTGTTACATTCTCATAAAAGGCTATGAGGTTGGTCAAGCATGACTTACCCTTGGTAAAGCCATGCTGACTGTCCCTAATCCTAATGTTAAAAGTAGAATATTTGTAACTGCGTGTTTTGTGGATTTTGTAGGAATGTCTCATAATTTTACCTCATTTTTGCATTGACTATTTAAGTATAATATCACCCTTTTGGCTCTCCTGCTGATTGTTCAAATTGCCATTCTCCACAGAAGGTACAGCACCTGCTTGCTAATAGGCTTCTAGACCACCAGGTCTGTGAGCATCTATAACACTGAATTAGGATCCATGGTTTACATCTGAAACAGTCCTCACAACTTATCTCCCTCCTGTCCAGCTGCATCCACTGAATCTTTGTTGTCTTTGTTCAGCCATGGCTTGACCCATTTCGTGGGAATCCACTTCAGTTCTTGGCCTGTAATGACACAAACATAACCTTTTCCCCAGGTTATCAATTGATGTGGCTTTTTCCACTGACTAGTGATTTGACCATAACTAATGTAGGTTCTTTCTGATTTAGCACGGTTTTGGGTCATACTTGCAAAGTATTTCATCACATACAATGGTTTTGACAACTGGTTTTGTGGTGTTTCCCCTACTTTCCCCCCCTTTTTTTTAAAACCAACAAAGAAAGAAAGTTTGGAATCACATACGTGCATTGCATCTTGACTACGTACTCAAAATCACAAATCAAATTTAGAGGTTCCTCCTTAAAAAGCTCTAAGTAATGTAAAGCTGTGCCAAGTTCTGCTAATTGGGTTGAACCTTCAATAGTTTTTACAGAATGATGCCAATCGTTATCTTCACACCAAACTACTACAGCTTTATGAGACTTCCCAGAACCATCAACAAAAACTGTGCAAGTATGTAGGATCAGACCAAATACAAATATGGCCTATGACCTGATGTTAAAGACTTGCAGGTTCTGCAAAAATTTACATTTATGCATGCCAAAAGCCGTGCTGTTAAGAAAATCAGCTAGTGCAATTTACAAAGACATAGATTACAAATAAAAAAAAAATCATAATTATATTTCACAACTGGTACATATATGACAAAAGGATCATGGCCTATTAAGACTTAAATTCATTCCCTGCATTTTCTTGATCAGAGTGACAATTGATATATCAGCCTGTTAGCAATCTCATCATACTGTCTCATACTAGCCACAGGTTGTTTCTATGTTGTAGCTATAAATAGACAAATCTGCAAGTCCAATCGAATGCAGTCAGCCTGTAAGGTTTTCATAAATTTATTCCTCAAAGTTTCTAACTCCATTTTGGCTGTCATCTTTATTGGATATTGTTTTCCCTTACCGGATCGAAGTCCTGTTTCAGATCTATCAGTGTAGTATTTGCTTTATCGAAACATTGGCTGTTAATACTAGTGGAAATACAGCATTTGAAATTTCCTTGGAGATTTCTCACTTGCAGCAAGCAGATCTGCGCCATACAAGCAGCTTCTTGTGGGACATGCAACTAAACAGAGTTCTCAGAAAACGTTATTTGAGCTTACAATTTACTTAACAAATCCTGACCCAAGAGAGGTATAGAGCTTTATGGCAAATACAAGAATTCATGTATTAAAACTTTGTTCCAAATTTGGCATTCTATTGATTTCAAAAAACAGCCTCTCTTTCATTCTCTTCCATGATCTCAAAAACTAGCATGGTGAATTTACTAAGAAGTCTCTTACAACCAGTTACCACAGAATAAGTGTATTAAAAAAAAAAAAAATTTGTTTAATTTCCCAGCTTCATTAGAACTATGGACCCACTGGCAATGCCTTTAAATTTCATCCCTCAGACTCCTTGATGCAGTATTACAGTTCTCTAGCAATAGCATTGCTTGGAGGGAGAATAAAACCTCCCTCTCGCCCCCATCTGGGATGACAAGACATCCAGCCCAGCATGAAAACAGATCGGTTCGAACTCCACATTAAACCAACCTGGCTGCACTCCACACCCAAATCAGTACCAGTCTGACCCAGAGAAGCATTGAGCACTCTGACCTCCAAAAGCTGACCAGTATGAAAAGACTGACTTCAGCAAGGAGGTAAAATTATGAGCTCTTTCCCCAGATGTGCCAAAACCTAGGAACAAGACAGAAGGAAAAAGAAACATCACCAGCAACCCCTGATTCAAAGCTGAGAAAGCAACACAGTGCCACAACAAGGATGGATGACAATACTCCAGGAAAAAAAAAGACAGAGCAGGGGGAATAAAGCCCCCCTTTCTCCACTTAGCAGCGGGCAACCAGGTTTTTCCATTTTTTTTTTCTTCTTTCTCTTCTTGCTGCAGTTCAGATATAGCCAAGGCCACGCAGCTGGCGTAACTGCTGGTACGAAGTGGGAGGCTCTGGCAAACTCCTCGGTTACAATGAGCTGAGTTTTATATACCATTCCAATTAGCTCAACAGTTGTTACATTCCTCAGCCCCATTTACCTTCCACAATTTACAGATGTCAAATACAGTATATTAAACATCAATCCATTATTCCATTTTCCTAGATCCAAATCAGTTCACATTCCAGCAACTTTTAAATACAACTTCATAAAATACCAAGTTCACATCCCTCATAGCATTTAGGTGTTTGTTTGTTTCTTTTTTTTTTTTTTTCAGTGCAAAGCAGAGTTTAACATTTTAAATTATTTTCTGGTCTCAAAATTACTAGATGACAATATAAGCAATTACTCTAATGCGCAAGGATGCATCCTAAGGGGGAGCAATTTGGAATTTCAGCAGTGACATTTTAGCAGTGGAACGGGTTCCCATTTTGTAATTATCTCCCCAAACAAAATTTGTTTGGTACCAAATACAAATATGCAAATTAAAATACTGAGCTCAGATATGAAAACCAAATACCAAGTTCAAATATGCAGGTGGATCACAGTTACACTAATTTAAGACAATCTCTCAATTTTTGCATTGCACCTTTGAACTGCTTACTGCTCAGCCAGGTGGAGGCACCACTGGGTCTCCCTGACAAAACAGGTCAGTGCGCGCTGGAGCCCCATCGGCACCTGCACCCCCGCTGCCGCAGCAAGCTGGATCGGGCAAGGCTTTTATTAGTGTCTCATCTGGTGCGCTACAACTGTTATCCCAAAATCAGGATTCTTTACTTGGTGTGCATACAAAAGAGCCAAATCCAGCACATTGAGATGAGACAGAGCCTATCACAGAGTTGCGCAAGTCTGGATACCGAAATAAAGCTAGCGTGCTAGAAAGAGAAATAACAGCTACTACACTCAAAATTTTACCATCACATTCACGCAGTAATGAACTAAATGACTCACGATCTTCTGTATTATCACAAAACGCACTTTTTGAGTCCATGGATTCTCATGATTTAACAGACTGTGAACTTATAGTACAATATAACAAAGACCTACTAAAATTGCAACATGCTTAAACAGATACCCACAAAGAAAACAGGTTAATAAGGAAAGCATCTTGCAGACTTTAACAAGTTTTCTGACCTGTGTGTTATCAGTTAAGTCTCTCTCAGCTTGTTGAAGTTCAAATCGCCCTGCCTGTAAAACTGTCTGAAAAGATTTAATGATTTATTGTCAGAGTGCTTTCCTATGTTTTAAAACACCTCCCAATACTGATTTCTTAGGAACACAACTGAAAACGATCATTCCTGATCCCATCTTGCAAGTAAAAACCTTGAGAAGAGGAGTGAGGGGGGAAGCAGAGGGCTGCTTGCAGCATGAGTGGGAAAAGCGGGGAGAAGGTTTTGTGGCGCACTTAAAAACAACTAGTAAAACAATTAACTCACATTCCTGACAAGCTGCTTGATTTTCAGAGAGGCAATACACAGGAGCACATAATATGTACTGTAAAACTCGCAAATAACATGCTGATAGCAAACATTAGCATTCTCTACTGCTAATTTCAACACCAGTGCTTCCTTAACTTCTAAGTTTTCAACCTGCTTATTGATGGTCTCTTGAAGATGGTCAATAAATTGCATGTAATTCTCATTGGGACCCTGATTAATAGTTGGAAATGATTTGGCTGCTTTGTTGGTTTCAGGCATCTTTATCATAGCTTAATAAGCAAGGTCTGCTGACTGCCTCAGGATTTCAGAAACTAATCACACCTGTAATTGCGGTGCGCCAATTAGTGTCTCTTCCAAGAGCTGGGGGATACCCGCCGCTTTCAACGGATCCCCATCTTTCTGACCTAAATGATCTATAGCTGTTACATTGCATAGGTCTAATTTTGCTTGAGTCTTTCATGGTTTTTATCTGATCACAGGGCAACATGTACACATACTCCTTTTCCTGTTAACTTTTGAAGAAAATGCTGCAAACCCCCATTCTCATCCAAGTCATCAGATAATGTGGACTAGAATGGTGCTGGAGAAACATTAGTAACAGGGGCGTTCAGAACAGTGCACATTCTCGCCAATAGTTTCTAGCATCATAATTATTAGTATAACCTGAGTCCCCAGGTGCATCCCCTTTCCCGTCGTGAACAGCATCATCACATTGCCGACTACTGGATTCACTCACTGTTAGCTGATCTAATCCTTCACGCAGTTCTTTTGCCCAGTTCTTATCCGGCGACTCCTTCTGCTCTCTCATGGAAGCTGGAGGGTTAAAAGCTGGTAAAGGCGGATACAAATTGGTAAAAGGACTGATAGTACACTTGTTTATGAGTTTAGCATTCTCAGCTTTCACAGGTTCTTTAGGCAAGTTGTGTGACTCCAATCCTTGCTATTCTCATCAGAGTTGGGTAATAGTGTAGCAGGACACCCGCTCGGCATTTTTCCTCCCCCTGCCCCGGACTGCTGAACCCTCGGGGGTGCTGAAGGCACAGCAGGGGCTGGAGTAGGGAAGGTATCAAAGACACAAACTGGGTAAACTTCACAGCGATTTTCAGGATTCTTATCAGGCTGGAACGCTACAAAAATTCCAGCAGCAACAGAGCATTCAGGCTTAAGATCTTTTAAGGTGGTAATTATAAGCTTCCATGTAGTTACTAATGATTTAGCTTCTTTATCTCCATTGCTGACCATATCCCATAATTTCTGCCCTATATCGTCCCAAAGTTCAAGTTTAAAAGCCTTCTTGGTTTCTGCCAGGTAGCCGTTAGTTCTACACCAAACTAACAGTCTACGTATGTTACTTTCTTCATATTTAAGTTCTCTCACAGAGAAAATATCAGGAGGAGCTTCACTCTTCCCTCCTCCTGCCCCAGCTGCTCACCTTTTCCGGTGATTTCTTCGACAAAATTGTCTGCGGAACGTCCATACGCCTCCACCCGGTTCTCAGTCCAGCTGATCCGCCTCCAGCTGGGCCACTCCAGGCTTTTCCCCAATCGTACTGATACGCCGTTCAGAGTATCATGTCAGGGTCACCATTGGTTGGAGTGATAACGGACTCAGCATTCCGATTCAATGTGAATCACGCAAAGCCATTTGTTACAGAAACAAGCCTCCTTATATATGCAACTATTCTCTGATCGCGCGTCCACGCTCCAAGCATCTATGTTCACGAGCTGTCCACGCACCGAAGTCTCACTGCTGATAGGTCCATTGATTTACGTCATGTTGAGGCCTTGTTATTGTAGAACTGATTCTCTCCCACAGCAGGTCCTGTTTTCAGCTTTCCAAGTTGACCTTGAAATTCCTTTAGGCCTGGCTAGTTCAGTAATCAATCTCCGTCTAACAGAAACCCCTCCACAGTTGCAGATTCTTATACTGTAGCTACAGGCTGTTTCCAGTCTGCCAGGGTTTCACATGCTTTCTTCCATCAGAATGCTGCTGCCTTAAAAAAGATGTTTGGTCTCACTCTCGAGCAAGTGAGAGACATAGTGCGCTCTTGCCCGGAATGTCAAGGCGTGATTACAAGCTCGCCCTCCCTTGGAGTTATCCCTCACGGACTCTCAGCTAATGACATTTGGCAGTCTGATGTTACACGTTTCATCCTTTGGCCGTTTGAAATATGTATATGTTTCAGGTATGCTTTGTGCATCTGCGCATACAAGTGAGTAAAGCAGAGATGTTCAGTGTCACTGGACCCACTATTTTGCTATGCTGGGAGTGCCACAACAGATTAAAACTGACAACGGTCCTGGATACACTGCTAGATCCACGCAATATTTTTTACAGCAATGGGGTATTTCGCATGTCACAGGTATTTCACATTCTCCCACTGGACAGACTGTCATTGAACGAGTACATTCCACACTGAAACAGATGTTATTAAAACCAAAAAGGGGGAATATGATGCCTCAGGAACAATTAGACAATGCAATATATGCTTTAAATTTTTTGATTTGTACAGTGCCTCCCTCCTCTATCACAGCAGTGGAAAAACATTTCCGTGTTCCAGATTCACTGTCTCAGAGACCAAAGGTTTTATACCGGGATCCCCTGCACAACAGTCAGTGGCAAGGGCCTGTAGAACTAATCACCTGGGGGAGGGGGTATGCTTGTGTTCTTCTTCCAACAGGACCAAAGTGGTTTCCTGCGAACTATGTTAAACCTTTCTATGAGTTGGACAAACATGATGCAGGACTCAGTACCAAAGATGCAGCATCTGTCCCTGCAGCAGAGGGCAACAAAGAAACAGAAGAGACCAAAGGAAGAGTCACTAGCATATCAGAATGATACAGATTTACATTATTTGGACTAGGGACTAACTGGTGAAAAAAATTTCAATGCATTTGTTTTCCTTATTAGTATGGCTAACCAACTTTCTCCAATATTTGTTAATAACTGTAATTGCTGTAATTTGTATTATTCTGTTCTATTGTAGGTTGATTTGTAATGATAATGTATAACAGGAAAATGACACATAAATGACACATTAGGTATGATGATCCACAGTGGGCATTCGAACTCACCAACAGAATGCCCCCTTTTGACTTTGGAGACAAGGGGTGACTGCACCACCACTCCAGAGTAGTTTGTCAGATGACTGTGGTCACAGGCTGGATTGTGAGGCAGTACACATTCCCCTGAAATCTGGAGCTTTCAATGAGGAGATTGATGGCTCTTTAGTACCTTCTGTGCCCCACTGTGCCTGTCCCCACATATATACACCTAGAATGGTACCAAGGTGTTGTCAATCAGATTCACCTCTACCAACTGGTGGGTCAGGAGGGGTGGGACCTTCAGTCAGTTGACAGGGTCCTTAACAAAGGAGGTGCCCAGACTAGCTGAGAAGCTTCTGGATTATGTTGTAATGCCCACAGCCACATCTGGCCAAACAATGAAACGCCGAAGACCCCCTTTGAGTGGTCTTCTCAGAGCTGCTGGTCTGTAAACTGGAGTGCTTTCCTTAGACAGGAACACCATCTAAGGAAACTTCCTGGGATTAATGACACCTCACTTCTTTATTTGAGTGAGTGACTATTTCTTGTGAGTACCCTGAAGTAAAAGGCTTCTAGTTTTGTTTCTTGTGAGTGACTACATGCACGTTGTGGATCCTCATTATTCTTATGATATTGTATTTAAATAATCTCCTTAGCTGATATCTGAATGTGTATTTTCTGTTATCGGAGTGCTAAATATGTCTAATACCATTTGTCCTGGTATTGTTAAAAAACAAGTTTCTCTTTTAGTGAATTTTGCCTGGCAGCTAAAGCCTTCATATTAGCTGCATTTTCCTGGAGAACCAGATACATGTTTTGGTAAACCTAGCAATGGAATGCAAACTTATTGATAAGCACGGATGAACATCTCGTGAGAGGGGCAACGAGAAACCGGTGACCAAGAAACTGACCAACTATGTATAACATTCCATTCACGTGAATACGTCATATAAAGTGGGAGATCAGGAGGATCTTGTCCCTCTTTTCCTTTTCCCTTCTGCTTATGACCGACATTAGGAGAGGACCTTGCTAGTTGTCCCTGCGAACTGAGGCCTAGTGAGAGACTGAATCCAGCTCCGGTTGGCTGCAGAGTCCAATCCAGGACTTCGGATGCTGGCTCTGCAGTTGCTGAGACTTTCAAGATTGCTTTTGTATATTTTGTATTATTTTCTCTATTCTTATTAGTAGCGTTAGTAAAACCTTTTTAATTTTTCCAACTCTCTTCTCTCTGTCCTTCTTTCCCTCCCGATCACCTGTCCTTACTGGGAAGGGGGGAGAGGGAGGGGCAAAATGGGGAAGTGGGGGGGAGAGGAGGCTAAAAATACATCTGCCAGGGTTTTATTGTCACCCCGCAATCTAACCCTCAACACCACTGAAATTGAATTATGGTGTTTATGAGTGATATGAAGTAAAATAACAGTCTTAGCTAATGTGCAAGGCCTGATTTAGGATTTAGCCAGTACCCTGCAAAATAATTACACAGTTTGTAAGAATTAGGACTGTAAGACAAAATGGCTAACATTATCTAATAGCATAAAGTGATTAGATCCTAAAACTTCATTTTCAGCTCTCAATCTGCATATATGGGTTTCTGTGGGAACTGGATATGCTTGTGTGATGTTTTTTCTTGTAGTCCTTCAAATAATCTGGAGAATGATACAGAATGCAAAGAAGAACAAAGCCGGGTCCTTACTGTGCTCATTGAGAACCTGATGTTTAAAACAAAAAAGGGGGAAATGTTGGAAAGTAAAATGTGAGAAAGCAAGATGTGTGGTTCCAGCCACCTGTATGATAAAGGAAGAGCAACACTAACATGACCATCTGGATGGTCAAAGGCATAATACTAACATAATAATATATAAAGGGCCTTGGACAGATTATTTTGAAGTGAGTTTCTCATAATTATAAAAAGTTATAGCCCAGACTTGCAAGAATGGTATCTCAGGCCGGATAACCGCCCCCAAGTGTATGTGATGTGTGAATGTCCTTGGGCCTGGTCTGTGAATGAGTGGGAACATAACTGAAACAAAGATAACATGAGTGTGGTGTGTTTTTAATAACAATTACTGGAAAAACATGTAACATCTTAGTCCAGGCCCCTATCTGTAAATCCTATTAATTGTCAGTGGCTAATAAAGAGAGGGTCTCAGCCTGGCTCAGCTCTCTGCTTGACCCGGCTCTGCGCTCCTTCCTGAACAAGATCTCTGACTGTACATGCATCTCTGTCTGCATCCCAGTATGCGTTGTCCCTAATCGCCTCAGCAGGGAGAAGAGCTCTTGAGACCCTTCCTGTGCTGTGTTTATGTAGCCAGTGTCATGATCTTGCTGGAAGGCATAGTGTCCTGTTTTTTTTAAAAACAAGACAAGTTTCTCTTTTAGTGAATTTTCCTTTCAGCTAAAGTCTTCTTAGTAACTGAACTTTTCTAAAGTAGGATACATGTTTTGGTAGACATAGCAATGGAATGCAAGGTCACTAATAAGGATGCACGTCCCGTAAGTGAGAGGGGCAAGAAGGAGGGAACTGAACAGGTGACTAAAACTGACCAATTAAATATTCCATCCCATTCACGTGATACTTTATATAAAAGTGGGAGATCACAAGGATCTCGTCCCTTTTTTCGCTCTTTGATTATGGCCGGCATTTGGGAAGGACCCTGCGAGTTGTCCCTGTGAACTGAGGCCTAGTGACAGACTGAATCCAGTTCCAGTTTGCTGCAGAGACCAGCCCAGGACTTCCGGGTGCCTGCTGCTGCTGCCGGAGCAGTTCTTTGCCAGGATTTTCAAGATCAGTTTTGTATATTTTGTATTATTTTATCTGTTTTATTAAGCAGCATTAGTAAAACACTTTTAATTTTTTCCAACTCTCTCTCTCTCTGTCCTTCTTTGCCTTCCAGTCGCCTGTATTTAGTGGGGAGGGAGGGCTAAGGGGGCTGGGGGGAAGAAGAGGGGGTTAACAAAGCATCTGCCACAGTTTATTTTCCCCCTGCAATCAAACCGTGACACATAGTCAGCTATGGACTGCTAAATATAATCTAGACCTCCATGGCTGCATCCTGTGGTGTATTCCGCTCACTGTGTTCAGAGTTTCCAAATCATGGGCCGGCTTACATAGCACCTGATCTGCTAGCAACAAATGGGATGGACCTGTCTCAAAAGGGAAAAAGATCCTGGAGCAGGAGTTAGCAGGAACTATTGAGAGGGCTTCAAACTAGCTTTGAAGGGGGAGGAAACCAGGTGTGGCAGAGACACATCCAAGGGTGACAGGCTGGCATCTGAGGGTAGTGCTAACGGGGCCCTTTGGTCTGGAATCAATGGCTCAGCTGAAGTGCATCTATACAAATGCACGCAGCATGGGCAACAAGCAGGAGGAACTGGAAGCCCTTGTGAGGCAGAAAAACTGTGAAACATGGTGCGATGACTCTCATAACTGGAGCACTGCAGTGGATGGCTATAAACTCTTCAGAAGGGATAGGCAAGGAAGGAGAAGAGATGGGGTAGCCATGTGTGTTAGGAAAGGTTTTGACTGTGTGGAATTTGAAGAGGGTAATTATAGGGTTGAGTGTCTATGGGTGAGAATCAAGGGGAAGGGCAACAAGGCGGACATCCTGGTTGGGGTCTGTTACAGACCACCCAACCAGGATGAAGAGGCAGATGAAATATTTTGCAGGCAGCTGGGAGAAGTCTCCTGATCACTAGCCCTTGTTCTTATGGGGGACTTCAACCTACCAGATGTCTGCTGGAAATACAACGCAGCAGAGAGGAAGCAGTCTAGGAGGTTCCTTCAGTGCATGGAAGACAACTTCCTGACACAGCTGGTTAGTGAGCCTACCAGGGATGGAACCCCAATGGATCTGTTTTTTGTTAACAGAAAAGGACTCATGGGAAATGTGTCAGTTGGAGATTGCCTTGGGTATAGTGATCATGAAATGATTGAGTTCACTATCCTTGGAGAAGTTAGGAGGGTGGTCAGCAGAACTGCCACTTTGGACTTCTGAAGGGCAGACTTTGACCTCTTCAGAAGGCTGGTTGGCAGAGTCCCTTGGGAGGCAGTCCTGAAGGACAAAGGAGTCCAGGAAGGCTGGTCTCTCTTCAAGAAGGTAATCTTAGAGGTTCAGGAGCAGACCATCCCCATGTGCCGGAAGGCAAGCCAGCAAGGAAGAAGGCCGGCCTGGCTGAATAGAGAGCTGTGTCTGGAACATAGGAATAAAAAGAGAATTTATAACCTTTGGAAGGAGGGGCAGGCCACTCAAGAGGAATACAAGAATTCTGTGAGGTTGTGCAGGGAGAAAAATAGGAGGGCCAAAGATGAACTAGAGCTGAACCTGGCTACTGCTGTGAAAGGCAATAAGAAATGTTTCTATAAATATATTAGCAACAAGAGGAGGGTTAAGGAGAATCTCCATCCCCTGATGGATGCAGAGGGAAATATAGTGACAGAAGATGAGGGAAAGGCTAAGGTATTAAATGCCTTCTTTGCCTCAGTCTTTAATAGTCAGAACAGTTGTGCTCCAGGTACCCAGCCCCCTGAGACAGAAGAAAGGGATGGGGAGCAGAATGAAGCCCCATTAATCCAAGGGGAAATGGTTAGAAACCTGCTACACCACTTGGACATGCACAAGTCTATTGGGCCAGATGGGATCCATCCAAAGGGTCTGAGGGAGCTGGTGGAGGTGATCACTAAACCACTTTCCATTTTCGGTCAGCAATCTTAGCTAACTGGGGAAGTCCTGGTTGACTGGAAGTTGGCAAACGTGACACCCATCTACAAGAAGGGCCGGAAGGACGATCTGGGGAACTACAGACCTGTCAGTCTTACCTCAGTGCTGGGTGAGGTCATGGAGCAGATGATACTGAGTGATATCACATGGCACATTCAAGAGAACCGTATTATCAGGTCCAGTCAACATGGGTTTATGAAAGGCAGGTCCTGTTTGACCAACCTGATCTCCTTCTATGACAAGGTGACCCAACTAGTAGATGAGGGAAAGGCTGTGAATGTTGTGTACTCAGACTTCTGTAAGGCCTTTGACACTGTATCCCACAGCATTCTCCTGGAGAAGTTGGCAGCTCGTGGCCTGGATGGGTATATTCTGCAATGAATAAAGAACTGGCTGGAGGGCCAGGCCCAAAGAGTTGTGGTCAATGGAGCCAAATCCAGTTGGCAGCCGGTCATGAGTGGTGTCTCCCAGGGCTCAGTACTGGGGCCAGTTCTGTTTAATCTCTTTATCAATGATCTGGATGAAGGTATTGAGTAAGTTTGCAGATGACACCAAATTGGGTGGGAGTGTTGATCTGCTGGAGGGTAGGATGGCCATACAGAGGGTTCTGGACCAGCTGGATCGTTGGACTGAGGCCAACTGTATGAAGTTTAACAAGACCAAATGCCGGGTCCTGCACTTGGGTCATAACAAGCCCAGGCAACACTACAGGCTCAGAGAAGAGTGGCTGGAAAGCTACCTGGCAGAGAGTGATCTGGGCGTGTTGAATGACAGTCAGCTGAATATGACCCAGCAGTGTGCCCAGGTGGCCAAAAAGGCCAACAGCATCCTGGCTTTTATCAGGAATAGTGTGGCCAGCAGGACTAGAGAAGTGATTGTCCCCTGTACTCGGCACTTGTGAGACCGCACCTTGAATACTGTGTTCAGTTTTGGGCCCCTCATCATAAGAAGGTCATTGAAGTACTAGAGAGAGTGAAGAGGAGGGCAACGAAGCTGGTGAGGGGCCTGGAGCACAAGTCTTATGAGGAGCAGTTGAGGGGACTGGGGCTGTTCAGCCATGAGAAAAGTAGGCTGAGGTAAGACCTTATCACTCTGTACAACTACCTGAAAGGAGGTTGTAGCATGGAGGGTGTTGGCCTCTTCTCCCAAGTAGTAAGTGATAGAACAAAAGGAAATGGCCTCAAGTTGTGCCAGGGGAGGTTTAGATTGGACATTAGGAAAAAAGTCTTCATGGAAAGGATTGTCAGGCATCGGAAAAGTCTGCCCAGGGAAGTGGTGGAATCACCATCTCTGGAGGTGTTTAAAACGCATTTAGATGAGGTTCTTAGGGACATGGTTTAGTGCTAAAGTTAGGTTATGGTTGGACTTGATAATCCTGAGGGTCTTTTCCAACTGAAATGAGTCTATGATTCTATGTTTTAAGCTTTAGCTTGATAAAATAAACCAAATTTACACCTGCAACCTGAGAAATGCTACATTTTTTTCCAGGCTCCGGGGTGTGGTAGAATTCCCAGGGCAGGTTTAGATGTCGTCAGTTGGCTACACAGCATCCCTTCCTTAAATGTCAAGGCCTTAGCTGACAGTGTTTGTATAGGCTGTGAAGTTTGTGGAGAGAACTTATCCTCAGCAAATGTTTAGCCAGAGCCTCTCTGAAAAACAACAGGAAAGTGGGGAACAAATATAAGATTCAGTGATTGCCCTGATTTGTCAAACTCTCCAAAGATCCATGGCAATAACTGAGGCCAAAACATCTTTAGTCAGCCCCCAAGGTTTTTGTAAGCTCTGCCTGCCCTCATCCCAGACCTCACAATTCCTAAATAGAACCGGCAGAGTGTTTGGGGAAAAGCTGTGATTTTCTCTGAGAAATCAACCATTGTGTGGGAGCCCTAAAAATGGTGCCATGGTATGTACACACTATGGTTTTGTTTGTTCAAGCATTCTTGCTCATAGAAATAGTAAAAACTAAGTCCTCATTGTACATGTACATAGGATGAATATTCTGAGTTTCAGTCTGTTCTGTTCTCTTTCCCATTAATAACTAGGGTAATCTTCTTTCAAACTCAAAATGTCATGACTCTAAAGCTAGGAAGACATTACATGCTTAAGAAGATGTATTCAACTTTTGGTGTATATACTTTATACATAAAGTAAAATATTTAAAAGCTAATTTTTACTTGTTCGGTCTAACAGAATTAGAAAGCAGGTAGGGTTTTTTTGTTGCTGTTGGCTTTTTGTTGTTTTGTTTGTTTGTTTTTTTCAAAGTATTGCTTTACTTTTTTTTTTCTCCCTAAGATCTTAATAGCAAAAATGACGTCCTTTGTGGCCTACTTCCCATTTTCAAATTAAACTATATGACACAGGGATTTCGTTTTCTTTATTCTATTATTCTTATTTTTGGTTGATTATATCTGTGTCCTACCATATTCAAAACTGAGTTATATATTTCCATGGGGAGACAGAGCAGGAAGGAAATTACTTGTTGTAACCATCATTCTCACTATGATATAAACACTTCTGTGAGAGGATGGTTATCTAAAAATAATTGAATTCTCCATTTACCTTATCTCCACTGGAAACTTGTTCCTGTCAAGAGGGATGCTTGGTCTCCAGATCTTGTGTATCTTTGCCCAGGCTTTATGCATGGCATGAGATAACAGTAAGTACTAACTCAGTAGATTCTAGATCAAAATCTAGTACTATGCTGTGATCATTAGCATAGTTTGCTGAAAATATTACCTGAAGCATATATTTTTCAGCTTTTAGTCTTTGTTGTATTTGCCTGCTTGGCAGTTTCATATTAGGACAGTTAGTTCTAAAAATAAGTATTTTAAAGTATAGTTTTGGGAGCTGAAGTTGACAAATAGATATTAGATTCACTTACTGCCAAAATTTCAGTACTATTTATATTGGTAACTGCCAGTTTAAAAGAAAAACTCCACTTAACAGGGATGTAGGAAACTCTCAACTTATCCAAATACTGCATGTTTACAATTCAAACATTTCATTTTTATGTTTCAGATTGAAAGTAACGATCAATACTTTAAAAAGGATATACTTAAAGTCAGATTCCTAAACACCTACAAAGGATGCTTAAAGGCCACTTAGAAATCTGAAACCAGGTTAATTTTGTGTAGGGAGCTAATTTGAGGCAACTAGATGTGAAACTATTAGAAATTGTTGCTCATTTGGCCAATATGAATTGTGGAAAAGATTAAGGGCAAGTGCTAGATGGCTTCCTAGCCAAGGAGATCATTCTAGATTCTGGAAATACACACAGGCTGTCAAATGCATTAAGGAAACAAGTTTTTTCTCCCAGGCAAAAATGAACAAGAGCTTCAAAATGAGATTAATAACAAGAATTTTAAAAGTATTCTGAAATAATATAAGATTTTTATATATAAACGCAATTTTCTATAGTTAATTTCATAATTCAGCAGAACAAATTTGCACCTTCTCAATGTCTTACTCTCTTTTCTAAGCAACTCTTTCTAAATATTGGTTTTTTATGTTCCAAATTGTCTTTGCATGTGACATTTCATTTTTTTATCCTGCTTATGGCAACAATGTAATAAAGTTCAAGTGCTTAAGCAAACGTCTTCATTTATTAAGTGTAGAGAGATTATACTGCTCCAATGATAGCTTTTCTCTGTTGTAACTAATGAGTATGATAGGGGATGCACTGATTCCCAGACCTCAGAGATACGGTAAAAATATTCAGATTGAAAAATATAGTCATACACATTAATAGAAAAGCTGCCTGTATGAATCGCTGTCTCAGCCTAGGCTTTGCCAACACAAACAATTTAAGAAGTATATCAAAGTTAAGGACATGTATTGAAAGTGTGATCCACTCTTCATATGAGATCAAAATGTGGTAGTGGACACTTTCCATGTTGGGCTGCTTATAATTATGCACAATTTCACCCATTCAGACCAAAGTTTTCTATGATGAGAATTTAGATGAGGTTATGATCACCCATATGTTTTATTTTGGTTTGGGTTTTTTTTCTGTTGTTATTGTTGTGGCTATTTTATTATGCCCCTCCCTCCCCTTTTTTTTTTAATTTGTGGAATTTTCAACCAAAACAATTCAGCCATTTCCAAGAATAACATCAGAGTAAATACACTGTTCATTCACTATAAAATTCTCAGAGCCATTCAATACAAATATCTTGTGTTTTTATGCTTTAGAACCAGAACCAAAATTTGATGGAAGGATCACCTTGCTGTCAGGGATGTGATTTTACCATCTCTATGAGAATCTAGCCAAGTTTGATGATAGACCTCTCTTAGTTCATACAGACCATTAGAAACATCTTTGTGTATGACAGATAAATCATCATTTGTCTGCTATTCACCCATGTATAAGAGAGTCACAAAGCCTGAGAGAGGCTTTTACTGACATTGCTTTTTAAAATTCCAAAAATTGTTGCAGGTTGTCTTTCCTGTTCTTTCATTGCCTTTGCTGCTGAATCTGCATAGCAAGGGGCATGAAGAGCCAAACTGGAGTGAAGCGAGAAGAGCAGGAGCACAGGAAGAATGGAGATGAGACACCAGAAACAGGAAGGAGAAGAGTAGAAAGTGGGTCAGAGCAAAAACATGGAAGTAAGTGTGGCAGGTGCAATGAATATGTGCAGAAACTATTGGAAAGAAGGAAAAACAGGATGTCAGGCAAGAAGAGAAGTACTAGGTCAAAAATGCTACAGGCCATAGGAGACAAGGACAGGGGAATTGAGACTCCATTGGGCGTAAACTGCACTGGCACCTGCAGGCAAGCCCAAAATCTCCCACTCTCTGTTAATAATTCTGTCAAATAATTGGTGTGAAACCTTACAATTGGGTTGAGACCAAACAGCTGTAGCAAATCCTTTGTGTAAGGAGTACATTTCTTCCCTGCTAGTGGTTCATTCACATAAAAGGTAACATGCTTGTGGTAGGTTGGCCCTGGCTGGCAGCTAGCTTCCCCCTTCCTTCCTCACAGCAGGACAGGAAAGAAAACAGAAAGAATAGGAAAAAGCTTGTGGGTCAAGATGCAGGCAAGGAGATCACTTTGCCAATTGCTGTCATGGGCAAAATAGACCCCACTTTGGGTAATTTAATTTATTGCCAATTAATATAAATAGTTAATTACTGATTTGGGTATTGGGAAACAAAAAGAGTAATGAAGCAAACATTAAAACACTAGGGGAAAACACATTTCTTCCTCCTCTGACCTCTGTGTTCCTTCTGCTGTTTCTCACTCTATTTTTCCTCCTCCTTTGCCTATATAGCATTTTCTACCCTTTCTTAAGTACCTTTTCCCAGAGGCACCACCAGCACGGCTGGTGGGCTCAGTTGTGTCTTGTGGTGTGGAGCCGGCTGGAATCAGCTGGTTTTGGCACAGAGCAGCTGCAGCCTCCTCTCACTGACACCACCCCTGCAGCCCTCTGCTACCAACCCTGTGCCACCCACACTCAGTACCCTACTGGTTTTAGTTACCATATGAATTCAAGTGAGTGAAGACTGTATTGTGGAGCGTGACAATGGGCAAAGTAGCTCAACAAGAAGCCATTGAGATGGAGGTTGAAAAGGGAGAAAGCAAGGTTTTCATGGCAGGTGCAGGTTGTGTTGGTTTTCTACAATGCAACCTGTACAGAAGAGCAGTATGGTTGCATAGTTAAGCATCCCAAATTTAGGAAATATCTAAGTTGAGATTTCCCTGGTAACCTTAGCTTGCCTCTGTCAGTATGCGTGTGCTTTACTGTGATCTTTAAGGATGTATTCAACATAGAATCATAGAATCACTTTGTTTGGAAGAGACTTTTAAGAACATTGAGTCCAACCATAACCTAACTCTAGCACTGAACCATGTCCCTAAGAACCTCATATATACATCTTTTAAACACCTCCAGGAATGGTGACTCAACCACTTCCCTGGGCAGCCTGTTCCACTGCTTCACAACCCTTCCCTTTTTGGCAGTCCCAAAAATCTTACATATCCGGTCTTTTCAAAAAGACTCAGCCCCATTCAATGCACTGCAAGACAATAATCCAGGAATTAATTGGATTTGGGTGGGGAATGAGACAATCACATAGGTGTCTTGGAACTGTAACAGAAGCTGGAAAATGTTTACTGAATGATAAGTGGACTGCGAAAAAGTGTGCTAGACAGAAAGCAAGCAGTCACTAAAGCTGTCTAATTAAAACTCTTAGAGCTGGGCAAGAACTGCAACCATGCAGAAGGAAAAGAACAGAAATTCCCATGCAACAATTAAAATGTAAATATGGAGCTTTCTGCTCCTTGACTGCTTTGTGTTACTTAAACTATAAAAATCTATACTTTGCTTTATTACTATGCTTTAATACCATGAAGGTATTTAAAAACAATTCAAATACAACTTTAAAAAGATACCTCGAAACAAAGTAATTGCAAAATTAAAAACTGAATCAGAATACCCTGGAGAAATGTCAGGATAGTCTTTTTTTTTTTTTCTTTCCCAAAGACAAAGTTTAATTTCAATCAATACTGTTAAAAAGGAATTTAATTGGAAAAATCCACTGGAAAATTTTAAATAAGCCTTCCCAAGCACTTTGAAAAATTTGCCTGTTGCATCTTCATCAAAACTCACCAAATCAGTGTGTCTCTAGAAGTTGAAACTCCTGTTCTTCCCGAATAAACTCTATTTCCCTCACAGAACTGTTGCAGTAAGCAATTAATTCATTTACAAAACACTCTTGTATTACTGCAATGAATGTCACAGAAAACAGAAGGCAAAAATTAATAATTCTATGTTCATTATAAAGACTGGGTTTTATGAGGTATGTCAGGCCTGAGGTCACCCATGAGGCAACTGAATATAAAGAAATATAAAAAAGATATCCACTCAAAGAGGACTTCACATGTAACCTATAACATGAGTCTGTTTTTTAATACTATCATAATGCATATGATTGCATACAGTTACTCAGGAAATCATTATTCCAACCTATTCAAAATTAATTACTTTATTTAGTGATTTTAAAGTCCTTCTAACATTGTAGGTATACAACACAATATATTCTGAAGTAAGCTTATGAGATGCTAAAGTGAGTAATCTGTTTTAACCATCCCTTTAAAACAAAAATAAGCAGTTATTTCCAATAATGCAATCAACAACTGAACAAAAAGAGATTAAATAGCTTCTTAAATAGGAATTTAAAAGGTTCTTTCAACAGCCACACTTTCCCCTTTCAAAAAGAATGTTTTCCAGTTTTCAAAGCACCTTCAGGATGGACAAGGGATCAGACCCAGCCAGCATGGGTTTAGGAGGGGCAGGTCCTGTCTGACCAACCTGATCTCCTTTTATGATCAGGTGACCCCCTGGTGGATGAGGGGAAAGCTGTAGACATGGTCTATCTAGACTTCAACAAAGCCTTTGACACTGTCTCCCATAATATACTCCTGCAAAAGCTGGTAGCCCATGGCTTGGACAAGTGTACTCTCTGCTGGGTTAAGAACTGGCTGGAGGGCTGGGCCCAGAGAGTGCTGGTGAATGGGGCTGCATCTAGCTGGTGGCCAGTCACTAGTGGTGTCCCCCAGGGGTCAGTGTTGGGTCCAGTCCTGTTTAACAGCTTTATTGATGATTTAGATGAAGGGATTGAGACCATCATCAGCAAAGTTGGGAGGGAGTGTCGACCTGCTGGAAGGCAGGAGGGCTCTGCAGAGGGATCTGGATAGACTGGAAAAATGGACCGATTCCAATGGGATGAAATTCAACGAGGCCAAGTGCCAGGTCCTGCACTTTGGCCACAACAACCCCCTGCAGCGCTACAAGCTGGGCACAGAGTGGCTGGAGAGCAGTCAGGCAGAAAGGGACCTGGGGGTACTAATTGACAGGAAGCTCAACATGAACCAACAGTGTGCCCAGGTGGCCAAGAAGGCCAATGGTATCCTGTCCTGTATCAAAAAGAGCATGGTCAGCAGGACAAGGGAAGTGATCCTTCCCCTGTACTCTGCATTGGTGAGGCCACACCTGGAGTATTGTGTTCAGTTCTGGGCCCCTCAGGAAATGTCTTCCCCTCAGGAAAGAGATTGAAGTGCTGGAGCAGGTCCAGAGAAGAGTAACAAGACTGGTGAAGGGACTTGAACACAAGACCTATGGGGAGAGGCTGAGGGAGCTGGGGTTGTTTAGTCTGGAGAAGAGGAGGCTTAGAGGTGACCTCATCAGTCTCTATAACTACCTGAAGGGAAGTTATAGCCAGGTGGGGATTGGTCTCTTCTCCCAGGCAGTTAGCAATAGGACAAGGGGGCATGGGTTTAAACTCTGCCAGGGGAAATTTAGGCTGGATATTAGAAAGAAATTCTTTATGGAGAGAGTGATCAAGCATTGGAATGGACTGCCCAGGGAGGTGGTGGACTCACCGTCCCTGGAGGTTTTTAAGCTGAGATTGGACATGGCACTTAGTGCCATGATCTAGTAAATGGACTGAAGTTGGACCAAGGGTTGGACTTGATGATCTCTGAGGTCTTTTCCAACCCAGTCGATTCTGTGATTCTGTGATTTTAATGTGTTACATTTTTTTTCTACCATTGCAGTGCTTTTAATGTGATAATTAGAACTGTTAGCAAGTATAGGGGAACTTTATAAGGGTATTAAATCATTCTAACACAGTTTTGGGTTCTGATGGATTTAGTAAAGACTTCTAAAATGAAATTCCAAACAAATAAAATTACTAAATTCTTGATCCAGTGGAAAAAAAAAATTGCAATGACATAAAAGCTAAAGAAGTCTTGGAAAGGATAATATGTATGTATCTCTAAAATCTGTGCCATGGTAATTTGTTGAATGAAAAATTTACCCAAGGCATATAAGGTATTTCATCTGTTACGGTAAGATTTAGGAAATAACAATAATAAGTTGTCTTACCCCTGCAGCATTTTATTCTGACTCCAGGAGGGTCAAAGTCATAATTATTTTCCACAAGGAAATTATCCTGCTATTAAGCCACCATTATCTTTATATGTAGCTGTCACGGTGCATTCGGTGATGGACTCATGATGGTTCGTTTACCTTGATCTTGAAATGCAAAATTATGGCAACCAAAATGCCGAGGGGTTATAATTCAATCAAACAGTGTTACTTAATTATTTTGCCCATAAAGCGGCATGCGATAGCGAGAGAGTAAGAAAAAGGGAAAGGAAAAAAAAAGAAAAAAGGGAAAGAAAAATAAGAAGATGGGAATGAGGATTTGTTTACCACCAGATGAGTTCCAAAGGTGTCCCTCTGGTCTCCGGTCCTGTAGAGTTTTGCCGGTCCTCTGTTGTGGTTCAGGATCCTCTGGTGGGAAGATCTTAACAATGTCCATTTGGGAGTCATCTCTTCTGCTTCTTCACCCCCCGTCGCTCCCATCGTTCAAGGCCAGACTCCGCCTTTGTTTTGCAACCCAGGCTTAAACTGCACAGGCTTGAAAAGTCCTCGCTTCTCTTGCCAGGACCCATCTGTGCTTGCATGGCCTCAAGTTCAGGGGTCTCTTTCTGGTCCATTGAGTGACCTCAGGACCCTTGGTGAGGTTCTGGGCATGCTCTTCTTCATTGGCCTTTGTTTGAGGGAGGAGGTGGCGGACAGGTGTGACTGAGGCTGCAGGTGAGAATCCATCTTCTGGATGGCAGCTATTGTCCCTGGGTCAGAGAGACCCACATAACAATCCCTTTTAGGAAGCAGGGGCTAGCTTGGCTGAGGCAGCAGGCGAAGTCCATACAGCAGCCATTGTTAGCAGTAGCCCTCCGGGTCGGAGAGACCTGTGCAACACAGTTCTTCTCCTCAGGGCTCTCTCCAAGTCATTGTCCATGCGTTCTTTCTGTCAGGGCCTCAGTTCTCTCAGTTCCTGATGACTATGTTTCAAGTAAATACTGCTCCATCTTCAGACCAACTCTTACAGTAGCCCAGATAATGCAAACTCACAGAATCACAGAATGGTTGCAGTTGGAAGGGACCTCTGGAGATCATCTAGTTCAACCCACTTTCTAAAGCAGGTACACCTAGAGCAGATTGCACAGGAATGTGTCTAGGCAGGTCTTGAATGTCTCCAGAGGAGACTCCACAACCTCTCTGGGCAACCTGTTCCAGTGCTCTGTCACCCTCAAAGGAAAAAAGGTTCTCCTCATATTCAGATGGAACCTTCTATGCGTCAGCCTGTGCCCATTGCCCCTCATCCTATTGTTGGGCACCACTGAAAGTAGTCTGGTCCCATCCTCTTGACATCCACCCTTCAGATATTTAGAAATATTGATGAGATTGCCTCTCAGCCTTCTCTTCTCCAGGCTGAACAGACCCAGCTCTCTCAGTCTCTCCTCATAAGAAAAGTGCTCTAGGCCTCATATCATCTCCATAGTCCATCGCTGGACTCCCTCCAGTAATTCCTTATCCTTCTTAAACTGGGAAGCCCAGATCTGGACGTAGTACTCCAGATGCATCCTCACCAGGGCAGAGTAGAGGAGGATAACCCTCGACCTGCTGGTCACGCTCTTCTTAATGCACCCCAGGTACCATTGACCTTCTTGGCCATAAGGGCACATTGTTGACTCATGGTCAACCTGTTGTCGACCAGAACTCCCAAGTCCTTTTCTGCAGTGTTGCTTTACAGCAAGTCCGTCCCCAACCTTTACTGGTGCCGGGGGATATTCCTCCCCAGGTGCGAGACCCTACACTTGCCCTTGTTAAACTTCATTAGGTTCTTCTCTGCCCAGTCCTCCAGCCTGTCCAGGCCTCGCTGAATGGTAGCACAGCCTTCTGGTGTGTCAGCCCTTCCACCCAGTGTGGTATCACCAGCAAACTTGCTGAGGGTGCACTCAGTCTCTTCATCCAGGTCACTGATGAACAGGTTGAACAAGACTGGACCTAACACTGACCCCTGGGGAACCCCACTAACTGCAGGTTTCCAACCAGACTTTGCACCATTGATCACAACCTTCTGAGCCCTGCCCATACAGCCAGTTCATGATCCATCTCACCGTGCATTCATCCAGCCCACACTTCTTGAGCTCACCTATGAGGAGGTTGTGAGAGATGGTCTCAAAAGCCTTGCTGAAGTCAAAGTAGACGATATTCACTGCTCTTCCCTCATCTACCCAGCCAGTCATACCATCACAGAAGCTATCAGATTTGTCAAACATTATTTCCCTTTGGTGAACCCGTGCCGATTACTCCTGATAACCTTCTTTTCCTCCACATGCTTAGAGATGACATCCAGAATGAGCTGTTCCATCACCTTTTCAGCGATGGAGGTGAGGGTGACTAGCCTGTAGTTTCCTGGGTCATCCTTCTTGCCTTTTTTGAAGACTGGAGTGACACTGGCTTTCTTCCAGTCCTCCAGCACCTCTCCTGTTCTCCAAGACCTTTCAAAGATGATGGAGAGTGGCTTTGCAGTAACATTTGCCAACTCTCTCAGCACTTGTGGGTGCATCCCATCGGGGCTCATGGATTTGTGGATGTCCAGTTTCTGTAAATGATCTCTAACCTGTTCTTTCTCAACCAAGGGAAAGTCTTTCTTTTGCATGACTTCGAATCATAGAATGAGAGAATCGTTTCGGTTGGAAGAGACCCTCATGATCATTGAGTCCAACCATAACCTAACGTAACTCTAGCACTAAACCATGTCCCTAAGAACCTCGTCGAAACACCTTTTAAACACCTCCAGGGATGATGACTCTACCACTTCCCTGGGCAGCCTGTTCCAATGCCTGACAACCCTTTCCGTGAAGAATTTTTTCCTAATATCCAATCTAAACCTCCCCTGGCACAACTTGAGGCCATTTCTTCTTGTCCTATCACTTGCTACTTGGGAGAAGAGGCCAACACCCTCCATGCTACAACTTCCTTTCAGGTAGTTGTAGTCAGTGATAAGGTCTCCCCTCAGCCTACTTTTCTCATGGCTAAACAGCCCCAGTCCCCTCAACTGCTCCTCATAAGACTTGTGCTCCAAGCCCCTCACCAGCTTTGTCACCCTCCTCTGCACTCACTCTAGTATTTCAATGTTCTTCTTATGATGAGGGGTCCAAAACTGAACATAGTATTCAAGGTGCAGCTGTATGGGAATGTAGTGGAAGATTTGGTGAGGAGGTTGTTTAAATGTAAATCCGCTCAAGTGACTTGCAACTGTCTGTACAAAAAGCACATACATCACACTAATTGTTTTACTGACCTTGTGTGCTTGATGAGTAGAACCTCTGTGTTAGATAACATAGGCCTGTGAGAAACTCTAGGCACCTTATCACTAAGTCTGAGATTTCTGCTTTGTTGTGAGAAAGAGTGCAAGGCTGTGCCTGCTTGAAACCTTGAAATACAGGCGAGCTCAGTAGGCCCAGTGATCTTCCAGCAGGGCTGAACTTACCAGTGCCTGCATCCTCGCTTGTGTCATCTCTGCCTGGGAGCTTAGGTGCGACTTTGGAGATTCCCCAGTAGAGAGGTAACTAAAATAAAATTTGTTCTTTGCAATGTATTTGTGGCTTCTGGCTCTTCTTGCAACGTACCTGTGTATGTGTACACAGTGGCCTCACTAGCGCCGAGTACAGTGGCACAATCACTTCTCTAGTCCTGTTGGCCACACTATTCCTGATACAAACCAGGATGCTTGTCATGGTTGAGACGGACAAACGACATAGACCAAGTTCTTCCAAGATGAAAGTAGTAGATGCCATTTATTGCCACAAGTGCATTTTTATACAGTTTTACCAATTCATGTGTGTCTTCACTATTGGTTACAAGGTACAGCAGTAACATCTCATTGGCTAATTTTACTCTTCTACTTCCTTCTCTCTCACGGGTACATCCTTAACTTCTCCGGATACTCCTTTACTCCCATCATTCTCACGGGTAGGCCTTCGTATCTTCAAGGCTAATTTCTGTTCCTATGCCCTCCGTCAGGGAATCCACAGACCCACCGTAGTCCCCCACAGATGCTGTTGGCCTTTTTGGCCACCTGGGCACACTGCTGGGTCATATTCAGCTGGCTGTCATTCAACACGCCCAGATCACTCTCTGCCAGGGAGCTTTCCAGCCACTCTTTCCTAAGTCAGTAGCGCTGCCTGGGCTTGTTATGATCCAAGTACAGGACCCGGCACGTGGCCTTATTATACCTCATACAATTGGCCTCAGCCCAACGATACAGCTGGTCCAGATTCCTCTGTATGGCCTTTCTACCCTCCAGCAGATCAACACTCCCACCCAATTTGGTGTCATCTGCAAACTTACTAAGGGTGCACTCAATCCCTTCATCCAGATCATTGATAAAGAGATTAAACAGAACTGGCCCAAATACTGAGCCCTGGGGAACACCACTCATGACCGGCTGCCAACTGGATTTGACTCCATTCACCACAACTCTTTGGGCCTAGCCCTCCAGCCAGTATACATGTATGTCATAAATATTTATAAAGTTTACAAACTGTTTATTTCTCACTTGGTCCTGTACACATCTCAGTGGTGCAAAGCAGAGGGAAAGAGAATCAGTAATTTCTGATATCCTAGAAAAAAAGACTGGGAAAAAACCTGGAGGTTAAGTGCTATTTTGTACTTATGGAAGTTAAATCTCTTCAGATCATTTTTGGTACAGACTTGCAGAGACAGAGTGCCTGAAGACAGGCTATGTTTCAGATTGGGTCTCTCATGTCTGCCATATTCAAGTTTAAAATAGTATATTTTGTCATTTTTTCTATGCTAGGAAGCCAAATGTGTCAGAAATGTTATATACACATTTGTATTAGAAATTTAATATATTATTCTTTGAAATCATCAGCTTTTGCATTTGTACTGAGAAAGTAACTGCGGATATAACACAAGAGTCAAGAAAAGGAAAAGAGTCAGAATATGGAAGTAGAAAGTAAAAAGAAAAACAGAAAGAATCTTCTGAAATTCCCACATATATTGACTATTTCTTTGTTGTTGCCTTTTTTTTTTTTTTAACCACGAGGTCACCACTCCATCTAGAGCAGAGGTGTCAAGCTCATTTTCATCGCAGGCCACATCAGCCTTGCCATTACCTTCAAAGGGCCGAATGTAATTTTAGGACTGGGTAAATGTAGGAGTAGTTACATTTATCCAGTCCTAAAATTGCATTTTGCCCTTTGAAGGCAACCACGAGGCTGATGTGCCCCCCTCCAGTGAAAATGAGTTTGAAACTCCTGGTCTAGACTATTCATGGCCCATGGGAAAGCAACACAGCTATGAACCCCCTTCTTTTCAAAGACTCAGGTGTCTCAGGTATCAACTTTTTTCTAACTGTTCAAATACATGTCAAGGCATTTACTTCCTGACAATATGTATTTTTAATCTATCATTCATTGTGGCTAACTGAACTCAGGCAAATTTACAGTGAAACACAGAGTTAACTTTAGGTATGTCCCGGAAATGAACGAGATACCTCTATACCCATGTTTGCTTGTGTCATGGAAGGGCTGAGAACCAAAACCAAGGTATAAAAGCCAAACATCACAGAATCAGGCTTAAGCCATGCAGCTTCTCATTTCAGTAGGCTGCTTTGCAAGAATACGAGCAATTTCTGCTAGCACTTCAGAACCTCAAAGCACTCTAAAGGCTGATCTCTGCCAGCTGGGAGTAAACTGAATCAAGCAGTAACAGTGCATAACACTTTAAATCATAGCCTAACCCTCAAGCAACCCTCAGCTAAAGACTGGGAGTTGCAGTGGTATCAAAGCAGCATTTTTAACACTACTAACTTTAACACTACTAATGACTAAGTGAAAACAAAGAGTGAAGGCTCACAGTTGTCATGTTGTTTCATACAGAAAATTGCATAGCAACATCTCAGTTTTAAAGCATGATCGTAGCATAGGAACCTTATCATCTGGTATTTATGGCAAACACCTCCTCAAGTAAAAGGCAGGGTTTTTTATCCAACCTAGCTAAAATCAACAGCGGTGAATCCAGATAAATAAGTTTACCTATTTTTCAGCAATGCTTGTTTTGTTTAAAAGTATGATTTCTCTAGGGCATGCAGATCAGCAAAAATTCCTCTGCAAAACAGCATTCCTAACCAGTGGCAACACCTTTCCTCTACTCTGCATGAAGCAAGTGCAGAGGAAGAAAAAAAAATTGACTGCTTTCAGCATGTTGCCATTCATATTTTGAAAAACATACAGTGCTAAATTGTTTCCCTTCCAAATCTGTCCTACAGTTGCATCCACAGAAACCCAGAATTATCACTCAAATCTTGCCAGTTTCTGTTCTCTTTCAGTAATAAGAGTTTTCCAGGCAAGGGCTTCTGAATCAAACTTATTTACATCCAAACACAAATAGGACTCTCTGCTCAAGGTTATTTTAGAAATGACCCATTTTTCTACTGAGATTCATAGAATTTTATGTTATTTTTCTTCAATATGGGCAGATATAACTAATAAAACTGTTTTGACAAACACTTTGAGTTTGCAGATTTTTGTGATATATGAACGTGACTGACTTGATAACAGAGAGGCATTATGACCACCTCAGTACTTAGTACAGTGGTGAGATTTTATTTTCGTATCTCTACATCTGTGTCTGCAGGAAGAATCTGAGGACTTTTTCTTGTTACTTTGGTTTTAAACCATTTAGAAATAAGTGCTGTGCGTAAAAGAGACTGGATAAAGGGCAGAGGAGTAGGCTGCTTTCTGAATAAATCATTGTCCAAAAATCTTTGTTTTAAGCTGAAAAAAGTATACTTGTTAACATAATTTCATGGCTGAACTTCAATAATCTCTGTGACAAAAAGAATTGAAGGACCATGTGAAGATTAAGAAGTGAAGGTTACTAATTTGATTCACAACAGGCTCAGCAGAAACATGGTATTTGGTGTACCTACTTCAGGGAAGTAAACTCATGACGAGCATTTAAACTGTCAAAAATGTGAAATGACAATCAAAATCCTAAGTTACTCAGTCTTTTCAAAAACAGGAATGCAAAGAATTTACAGAAACCACTTTTCAGAAACCACAGTTACTAGAATACTTATTAACTTGTGGGGCATAACTAATTGTTTGTAGTTAACTCCAGAGAACCATGACAAATGTGGAACTTTTTGTTTTCGTTCATAATTTGACACTTAGACCAACACATAACTAGAGCAAGCTGGTTCAATGCCATCACTAAAACCTGCTGAATTTTACTCTGTGTGAGACTTTGTAGAACAGCAGAGGTGGGTAAGCACTTTCCTAGTCTAGCTATCTGAGATAGAGATCTATGTGGCCCTGTCTTTCACATATACTATTGAATCACACAGCACTAGAAATTCCAGCACAGTATAGAGTTTTTAGTAGAAATGAAACACTATGATATATAGTTCCTAGATGGCCTATTTGGATTCTTAAATAAAGTGTGATCAATAATTATTCAACTTTTTTGCTTTATGCATGGCACGATGAATTATACCTGCAGTGGATAGTAACTACACTTTGTACTTACAGATTATCCATGTTCTATAGTGTAGAAGAACAATCTTAGTCTTTTTGAAAAACAAAGTGGCACGCAGCAACTATTGACAATGAAGTACAGTTTTTTATGAATTTGCTGCTTGAGTAAGTGGTAGGTAGCTTTTGCATAGCACGTTTTAAGCACGTGTTACAGAATGGGGGTCTTGGCACTGAGTTGAGTAGGGCAGTGGGTAATGAGCTTAGGTGAACAAAGCACATTACTTTTGGATGTAGTGTTTCTACCCAAGTCCTGTTTTTCCACCTCTCTCACCTGAACCTGAGTGAAATTTAAAAACTAGCTTGTGTCTCCCAGAGAACCGAATTTGGTAGGTTTTGTTCTTAGTTTATTTCATGTGCAAGTAGGCTCAGGCTCTGATAAAATGCAGTTATTTCAGCTTTCTTTCCAAATGCAGCAGCAGTACTTGTCCTCTGCCCTGATTCTTTGATAAAACATCTGTAAAGCTAAAGCATTAATCCAAGAATCAAGAAAGCAAGATTATCACCTCAGTCAGATGGGAGACAAATATACGTGTCCCAAGAGCATCTCCTTCTGTTTGCTGTCAGCGGGACACACTTTATCTTCACAACTGAATCTCTGCTGTTACCCAACAAGGAGTTCAAAATACAAAGAGAGTGAGGAAGAAGTAACCTAGCTCCACAGCCAGGTATTTAGAATATTCTAGGGAGACAAGGAAGACCCAGATTTTGGGCACTCTAATGGCCATTTTGCATTAAACTCTCTTCAGGCATCACATAGATACAGATCAAGAGTTAGAAAACAAGTTTCTTCCTTCTGTGGGAAATACCCCAGACATTGACTTTATTGCATAGAGGCAGACTTTCAAAAAAAAAAGAGGATTCTCCTGACTGATGGAAACAGCAGGTCTGGTATGCTTTGTGTATGGGAATTGTGCAAGAATGGCAAGAAGGCTCATTGTAAATACGCTCAAGCAACTGCACCTGGGATGTAGAAAAAGCACATACATCACACTAATTGTTTTACTGACCTTCTGTGCTTGACAGGTAGAACCTCTGTGTTAAAAAACATAGGCCTGTGAGAAACTCTTAAGGCACCTTATCATTATGCCTGAGATTCCTGCTTTGTTGTGAGAAAGAGTGCAAGGCTGTGCCTGCTTGAAACCTTGAAATACAGGCAAATGCAGCAGGCCCGTGATCTTCTACCAGGGTTGAATTCTGCAGTGTCTGCATCTCTACTTGTGTCGCCTCTGCCCAGGAGCTTAGGTGCTGCTTTGGATATCCCCTGGAAGTGAGGTAACTATAATAAATTTGCTCTTTGCAATTGCGTTTATGGCCTCTGGTTGCTTCTAGCAATGTGCCTGCGTTGGCTCACACACTTTGGGAAAAAACAGGTTAGGAAGAGAAAAGTGGACCCTACTTCCCTGGCCCATTCTTGAGAGGCTTTGAGCTGTAGATCTCAAATGGATAGTTTCCTGCTTACTGCCTCAAGATCTGGAGAAGAGACAAGCTGAAAACATGCCTGGTTGTCAGTTAGTTACTGGCTACCTTTAATGAGTTCCCTTTGCACCTAGGAGGTTAGTTTACAAGGCACTGTATGGGGAAGCAACACATCTAAATCAGCAGAGAACAGGTTAGTGGAACTGATGGAACACAGGTTGCACTTCAGTGCATATTTTTCTTTCACTACCAGGCTGACCAGTAGATTTTCATCTTCTCCTTTTGAAACTAGTGTGGTAGAGGGCTTAGTAAGACAAAGATGCAGGGCACTGTAGCATCTACCTTTCAAATCTCAACATCTTTGGCACTAGCCCAGGGTAAATATGCAATCCTTACTCTTTGACAACATTGTTCAAACACTGAATTAATGTTTTCTAACTGCATCAGATTGACTCTATCTAAAAAAAGTACATAACCACTATACACAGGACATATAGCATAAGTGCAAACTGATCAAACAAAGTTCTTTAAGTCTAATCTCCAAAGTGTCACTTCCTTTTAGGTCTCCATTTCACTTCTGGAATTACAACCAAAAGCACTAGTTCTTATTGATAGCTTTGGCCATTGTGGCAGTTGCACATCCCCCTGAGATCTGGATCCTTCAATGGGGCAGTTAATGGCTCTTTTAGCACCTTAATGGGACCCTGAGTCAGTTGACAGGGTCGTTAGCAGAGGAGGTGCCCAGAGTAGCTGCAAAGCTTCTGGACCGTGTTTCAATGCCCACAGCCAGATCTGACCAGACTATAAATGGGGCTCCCACTGAAGACCCTCTTTGGAGTGGCCTTGGAGTAGCGGGTCTGTGAACTGGAACCCTCTCCTTAGACTGGGATGCCGTCTAAGGAGACTTCCCAGGATTGAGAGTGCCTCACCTCGTTGTTTGGGTGAGTGGTTATTTACTGGATACATCCTTGAATGAGTCCTTGCCTAACCCAGGCAAGTGATTATTTCTTGTGGGTACCCTGGAGTCGGAGGGCTCTGGTTGGTTTCTTGTGAGTGTGTGCATGCATGCTGTGGATCCTCATTATTCTTATTTTGCTGCACCCCAATAATCTCAACTGATATCCGAACCTGTATTTTATGTTGTCAGAGTGCTAACTAATTGTATAAACCCTGTTTTGGTCAGTTTATTGGTTGCACTTTTCCAGCCAGAATAAAGTCTGTTTTGGAACTCGTTGTCCACCTAAAACTGACTTTGGGGTACCTCCATGACATTTAAAATGGTGTAGTCGGCAGGATATCAGAAATGGAGAAATTATTATGGGGCTACAGCTGTAATAATCCTTCTGTGGCAACCTGCACACATCGGGCAGAAGCAAGCTGATGTGGTCCCAGAGTGACCGTAGCTGCGTGTGCTGTTTTCTGTGCTTCTGTTTGTGTTGCTGTCAATGCTGTTCTTGGTGTTGTTCTGTGCACCTGCTTAAAGCAAGCCCGAGACCAGCACAAATGCTGTAGCCAGTTGGAGAGGCATGATTCTAGAAAAGAGCTGGAAATATATTGTTTGAAAGCAGAGTTACGGTGAGAGAGAAAGTGAGTGCATTTTTAGGACAAAGGATTGAACTCATGTTAACCCAAGCAAAATTTCCCCTAGTATTGCCCAAATTCGGAAATTGATTGTGGACACAGAACCTGAGGACTGGGATGGAGATATCTGGGGAGATTCTGAAAACAGTGTTGATGAAGAGGAGGTAGAGACAAAGGATGTAGGCCCTCTCATTAAAACTGAGACATGTACAGGTCCACAGGGTGGAAACTCCTGTACTGCTGTTTGTACTACCCCATGGACGGGACCTGAACTTGGCGACTTGCAATCTAAATTCTCACGTTAGCCGGGCGAAACAGAAACTGAATATCTTTCCCTTACGGGGTGTGATCGGATACTATTGAGTAATGAGGAAGCTGCAGGCTTTTGGGGACCTGGTGTGTTTTCAAGTGATGGTCCGAATGGTGATCAGCCCATAACATCTTGTGTGGCTTACTGGGCTGGTGGTGTGGATCCCAAGGAACGTGGGGAGCCCATCACCATTAGGATAAGAGGCTTGCTGGAGCTGGTTGAGGGCGTTCAAAAGGCTGCTTGTATACAGACAATGTACGAAAGAGGGCGGCAAGGAATTGCCATGGCTGCACCAGTAAACCTGACCCACCTTCGGCTGCTTATCAGAGGGCTGCCGGACGCTTTAAAGATACATGTCCAGTCCCTCAGGGAGAGAATTCAGGAGGCTATTGACTGTAACAAGCAGAACCCTGGAAATCTGCCTGCACATGTATTAACCTGGGCTGAAATCCTGCACAATTTAGTCACCTACGGGCGTGAAATGGGATGGGTGGACCCGGGTGGCAGCACAGAGACTTCTTGGAATTGAGAGTGCCTCACCTCCTCGTTTGGGTGAGTGGTTATTTACTGGATATATCCTTAAATGAGTCCTTGCCTAACCCAGGCGAGTGATTATTTCTTGTGGGTACCCTGGAGTCGGAGGGCTCTGGTTTGTTTCTTGTGAGTGTGTGCATGCACGCTGTGGATCCTCATTACTCTTATTTTGCTGCACCCCAATAATCTCTTCAACTGATATATGAACCTGTATTTTATGTTGTCAGAGTGCTAACTAATTGTATAAACCCTGTTTTGATCAGTTTATTGGCTGCACTTTTCCAGCCAGAATAAAATCTGTTTTGGAACTTGTTGTCCACCTAAAACTGACTTTGGGGTGCCTCCGTGACAGCCATAAGGAACTAAACTAAGATCACCATTTTGTTTACCATAGACATTAAAATCCATCTCTGTCATGTTTTCAGTATAGCAAAAAAAATGATCACATGGCTATCTCTTGCACACCCAGAAGTTATCTTGACACCACCTGCCTGATCTGTCTGATATCTCTCATCAAAAAGTTGAACTGAAAGCTGACTGGATCAGGTTGTATCTGTACAGTATCTTGAGGAAGCAGGCTAGAGCGTGTCACTTTGCCAACTCAGCTCTATGTACACATACACACACTCGTGCATGCACAAATTGCTTTCATAGGATGTCTCTGACTTAGCTACCAGCATCCATCTTGGTGCCACCTCAAGGCATATCAAGGATAAGAGGGTTATTAGGGGCAGTCAACATGGCTTTACCAAGGGTAAGTCATGCTTGACCAACCTCATAGCCTTTTATGAGAATGCAACAAGGTGGATGGATGATGGCAGAGCGGTGGATGTGGTCTACCTTGACTTCAGTAAAGTCTTTGACACAGTCTCCCACAGCATCCTCACAGCTAAGTTGAGGAGGTGTGGTCTAGACAATAGAGTAGTGAGGTGGGTTGCAAACTGGCTTAAGGAGAGAAGCCAGAGAGTGGTAGTCAATGGTGCGGAGTCTAGTTGGAGGCCAGTATCTAGTGGAGTGCCTCAGGGGTCAGTACTGGGGCCAATATTATTCAATATATTCATTAACGATTTGGACGAGGGAATGGAGTGTACTATCAGCAAGTTTGCTGATGACACTAAGCTGGGAGGAGTGGCTGACACGCCAGAAGGCTGTGCTGCCATCCAGCGGGACCTGGACAGGCTGGAGAGTTGGGCGGGGAATAACCTGATGAAATTTAACAAGGGAAAGTGTAGAGTCCTGCATCTGGGCAGGAAGAATCCCAGGTTCCAGTATAAGTTGGGGAACGACCGATTAGAGAGCAGTGTAGGGGAAAGGGACCTGGGGGTCCTGGTGGACAACAGGATGACCATGAGCCAGCACTGTGCCCTTGTGGCCAGGAAGGCCAATGGCATCCTCGGGTGTATTACAAGGGGGGTGGTCAGTAGATCGAGAGAGGTTCTCCTTCCCCTCTACTCCGCCCTGGTGAGACCCCATCTGGAATATTGTGTCCAGTTCTGGGCCCCTCAGTTCAAGAAGGACAGGGAACTGCTGGAGAGGGTCCAGCGTAGGGCAACAAAGATGATTAAGGGAGTGGAGCACCTCCCTTATGAAGAAAGGCTGAGGGAGCTGGGTCTCTTTAGTTTGGAGAAGAGGAGACTGAGGGGTGACCTCATTAATGTTTATAAATATATAAAGGGTGAGTGCCATGAGGATGGAGCCAGGCTCTTCTCAGTGGCAAACAATGATAGGACAAGGGATAATGGAATCAAGCTGGAACACAAGAGGTTCCACTTAAATTTGAGAAAAAAACTTCTCAGTGAGGGTGACAGAGCCCTGGAACAGGCTGCCCAGGGAGGTTGTGGAGTCTCCTACTCTGGAGACATTCAAAACCCGCCTGGACATGTTCCTGTGTGATCTCACGTAGGCGTTCCTGCTCCAGCAGGGGGATTGGACTAGATGATCTTTTGAGGTCCCTTCCAATCCCAAACATACTGTGATACATACTGTGATCCATCTACTATAAAGGTACCTTGAGATCAGGCCACCAACAAATCCAATCTATCCTTATGTTGGAGAATGAAAAACTTGTAGAACTCTTTGAGTGCGACGGGCGGACTGGCGAAGACAAAGAATCGGGCTCAATATGAGTTTAACATCAATGCCCTTTAATGAACCTTTAACAACACTGAATATCAATGTCTGCCAGTGCACGTTTTTGAAACCCTTATATAGTCTTTACCCAGTGGTCACGTGGCAAGTGCAGGCTATGATTGATTACTCTCTGCAGTCACTCTTCCCCCCCCCCGCTATGGTGATTAGCTGCAGGTCACTGTCCACGAACTGTTCATGCGCAGTGACGACAGCGCCCCTCCTGCAGCCTGGGTCGAGGATAGACCAGCTTCTGTTTACTTCCGTTCTGTCTTTGGTGTCTCCAGAAAAACCTTCCGTGTAGGTCCTAGCCTGCACCACAGCCACATCAAACTCTGGCTTGTTCACAGCACACAGCCCATGTCCTCTTTCTTCCAAAAACTCTCCACAGTTCCTCCTTTTTTCTTTTTGGACAAGCCAGGCTTGATTATCTATGCGTTCTAACCCATCTTTGATACGTGATGAAGAACAACTTATACATAACATATCAATTACAACAACAATCAACATAAACAATGCACTTTGCAATAAACCCTTAATCCACCCCCTTAGGTCAAGTCAATTTGTTAAACTTTCTAAACAAAAAAATCAGTTGGTTCGATTTCCTACGGCTCTGGCCCTACGGGAAGGCGATCATCACAATTGTCATAGTTGTCAAACCATGCGCTAATATTTTTCCTCTTAGTAAACTTGAGGTACTCCATTGCTGTTTTAATATTGCAATGGATTGATTAAACAAATTCCAAGAACTTTTATTTAATGGTACTCCTACTCAACATGTAACAAACAGTGTGCTGGGTGTTGATCAACCTGCCCAGAAGGTAGTGGTGTTTAAAGACCTTCCTAACATTACCATACATTTTGTCGAGGATCAAAAGCAGTTCTTAACAAAAACCCAGGAACTAGACTGCTTCTCAAGAGAATGAAAAAGATACAAACTTTCCACATGCTTAACACTTTATCATTAAGACCTAGTTATATAACTATATTACACATACATGTCACAGCTAAATTAATGCGAAGGTTACACCTCACTCTGTGTCCTCCAAAGGTTCTGTTGCAGGAAGTTGATTCGGTTGATTTTGCTTCAACTCCGGCTTTACTGCTTGGCTTGGAACCCACAACGGACCTTGATCTGTGGAGAGACACACATACCCTCTACCATTAACAATAACAGGTGCCGGTCCCTTCCACATTCTAGTGGTGGGGTCGCTGAACTGCTACCACTACTGGTTGGATTGTAGATGAGACTTGCTGGCTAACTTGTTGAAGAGATCTCTGCATGACCCCTTCGAAAGCGACAGGCATCACTTCTGCATTTCACTGTTCTTCTGTCCTGGCTACTCGTGTCAGCATTTCTTCTACTGAAGATCCTGGTGGCAGGGTTGCTAGTATTTGTTTAGTCTTTGAATTTGCATTATCGAAAGCCAGCAACCGAAACATTTGATTTTTCATTTCTTCTGATAAATCTGGGTTTTGCATTATTCCTTCATGTAGCCAGTCAATAAAATGCGTGAAATTTTCTGTAGTGCCTTGGCGTATTCCGCTGAATGAGGGAGCTAAGGGTCCTGGTAAAGTTAAGAAAGCATCTAGGGCAAGTTGTGCAGCTTTCCGGTGAACTTCAGCAATAAATCGCAGTTGAACTTCTATTGTAGCGTACTGTCCGCGACCCGTATAGGTGTCGGGTACCACATTGGTTAATGGGTCATTTGGACTGGTGTGTTTGGCTGTTTCTTGCTGCGCTCGTTGATACCAGGCCGATTCCCACAGGAGGAATTGTGCTGGAGTTAGTAATAAGCACATTAAATTTTGGCAGTCCATGGGACACAATAAGTCAGCAGTAAAAATCCAATGCAGTATTTGTCTGGTAGCTTCTGAATGTATCCCATAGTTCGTGATTGTTTGTTTGGCTTGCTGTAAAATTTTCCATTCATGTGGTTCCCATACCGCTGTCTGGGTGTTCATATTTTGAATTACCGGTAGGGCTAATTTTGCTGGAGACCAATCACCTTCTAGAATGGCATCTTTGATGACCCCTGACCATCTGCCAGATCGGGGTGGTGGCCGGTCAGTAGGTTCTATGGGTACCTTTGGTTGCATTGTTTGCGGAAGGCAACCTGGTTTTTGATACTCGATTTGTCTCTTATTTTTCTCTACATCTGACATTCGCAAGTCAAGTTGTTCAAGCTTACTGGTAATGACTTGCAGTAACTGCTCTACTCCTTGTGATGAGCCCAATGATGTAGAAGGAGGCTCACAGGATCCCTCCACATGTATTTTTGGAGGTTCTTTTGGGGGGTGGCCCCTGGTGCCGTGGCCCGGTCGGGCCCAGCCTGGCTGACGCGATAGTCTCAGAGGGGGGCGTGTCTGACTCGGGATAGGGCAGAGGCGGAGCTGTAGGAGGAGGGCGGCACTCAGGGCCTCCCACATCCGGACAGTCCCCTAGTTGCACTTCCGCTTTCTTCTCACATTGCCCCAGAGACTCAGACGGGGAAACTTCCGGTTCTTTGTTTGAGGAGGGTAAAGTTTCCAACTCCCGCCGCAGATCGGATTGCGAGAGTATTGGCTGAGCCGGGACCCCTCGACCACCCCGAACAGCAGGCAGACCCCACAGAGTAGCCCACAGGTCCCTCTTCTCTTTTGGCTGACAACTTTTATCAGTCCAGGTTTGTTCTGGGGCAAGCGCCTTCGCAGCTCCCAGGGCAGTGCGTTGTTCTGACTTCATTACTTCCAATGATTCTAACACGGTTCTCCACAAATCTCTCAGAGCTTTAATTTCTTTCTCTTCTTCCCCTCTGAGAGTCTTATCCCACATAGTGTCCCCCAATAATCTCCATTCCATTGGGGAAAACAAAAGTGGAATTTCTCCAAAGTGTCCCAATTTCTGGACTAATGTAATCAATGTGATTAAGTTTTCCTGTGACGATTCGATACCTCTCTTAGAGAGAATATGCATCAACAGTGCCACAGCTGTCTCAAGTTCCATTATCAAATCAGTGTGGTCTTAAGTACGAGGCGAGTGACCAGCTTGTCTGGTGCTTGTCTTTTGTTACCGGACAAAGCACACTCTCCTACAACCCGGTTTGGCTCCGTCGTTTAATGAATGCTGCTTGCCGCAGTAAATGGCACTCCGGAGATCCTACTTTTGCTAACAACCATCCTCTGCTACCAGATGCTGGAGAATGAAAAACTTGTAGAACTCTTTGAGTGCAACGGGCGGACTGGCGAAGACAAAGAATCGGGCTCAATATGAGTTTAACATCAATGCCCTTTAATGAACCTTTAACAACACTGAATATCAATGTCTGCCAGTGCACGTTTTTGAAACCCTTATATAGTTTTTACCCAGTGGCCATGTGGCAAGTGCAGGCTACGATTGGTTACTCTCTGCAGTCACTCTTCCCCTCCCGCTATGGTGATTAGCTGCAGGGCACTGTCCATGAACTGTTCATGCGCAGTGATGACAGCGCCCCTCCTGCAGCCTGGGTCGAGGATAGACCAGCTTCTGTTTACTTCCATTCTGTCTTTGGTGTCTCCAGAAAAACCTTCCGTGTAGGTCCTAGCCTGCACCACAGCCACATCAAACTCTGGCTTGTTCACAGCACACAGCCCATGTCCTCTTTCTTCCAAAAACTCTCCACATCCTTATGGCAGGAAAATTCAGGAGTATGTGGGCAAGGACAAGAGGGATCCCTGATGGCACTTGCAACTACATTACTGGTCTGGTGCATGCCAAGGGATAGCGAGGGTCTAAATTTTTTCCATGGCCGCCTCTGAAAGTCACATCGAGAGGATTTACAGCCGTTTGGAAACAGAGTGACATTAGATTTATGTAGAGTCTCAGCCTTGTATTTAAAATGCAGATGATATGCTATGTTTGTTTACCATTTTTAACACAAAAGGGATGAGACCTTTTGTGGATACTTCAACATCATGTGTTATTGATAAAAGATCACTTGTAACAGTTAAAAACCCATGAAATAGGAAAGAACTGATGCCAGAATCTTGAACAAGGAAATCCTGGGTCTTTCTGAATTGAGGAAGCCTAAGCATATTGTTCAAGTTATTAGGTTTGTAGCCAAGAGGAAGAAAATATATGTTGGTTGCCTTATTCAGGTCACAAGCAGCATTTACTTCTCAGCAAGATTCTTCTGTAGACAAGGTTTTATTGAATTATTTACACTTAAATCTCAGTTATAAGGTCAACTGACTTTATATACATGCCCTGGTTTTGTTAAAAACAAGACCAGTTTCTCTTTTAGTGTATTTTCCTTTCAACTAAGTTTTTCTAAGTAACTGCACTTTTCTGAATTTAGCTGCATGTTTTTTCAGACAATGTCCACTCTGGAGCTGATAACAGTAGCAATGGTATGCAGAAGAGTCCCAGGTTTAGACTTATTGCTATGGTAGCCAAGGTTACTGATAAATTTTGCACATTCCATAAGTGAAAGGGTCATATTTGCAAGGAGGGGCAAACAGAACAGATGACTAAAACTGACCGAGTATTCCATCCCATACACGTCATACACCCTATAAAAATGAGAGATCACAAGGGTCTCGCTCTTCTTTGACCATGGTTGGCATCTGAGGAGCACCCTGCCTGTCGTGCCTGCGATCCGAGGCCTGGTTCCAGACCCTGCATCCCTGAATCCAGTTCCGGTTTGCTGCGGAGTCTAGCCCAGGACTTCCAGGTGCCTGCCCTGCAGCTGCTGGAGCCGTGCTGGCTCCGCTGCGGGCAATGCTATACTGCCCCGGGAAATTCAAGATTGGTTTTGTATATTTTGTATCATTTTATCTGTTTATTAGTAGCATTAGTAAAGCATTTTTAACTTTTTCCAACTGGCAAGTCTCTCCCTTTTCCTCCTCTTCCCTTTCCTTAGTGGGGAGGGTGGTGGTGGTGGGGTAACAGAGAGCATCTGCCATGGTTTATTGTCACCCTGCAGTAAACGGTGACAATACATAAATAGCCACCACTAGAATAACAGTCATGCACATCATACACATAAACATAATCTGTATAACTCAAACAGGTTGGACTGACTGCAGTCGCTGTCTCTACACAGGCAAGGAACCCCTAAAAAAGCCAAGGGGAATTGCTCCAGAGCCAATAATTGTGTTGCACAGGTGTCTCTGACCCAGGGGCTATCGGTAACAATAGCTGCTGTGTGGACTTCACCTGCTGCCTCAACCAAACTTGCCCCCATCTCCTAAAAGGAATTGTGTTATACGGGTCTCTCCAACCCGGGGACAATAGCTGCTGTCCAGAAGATGGATTTTCACCTGCTGCTTCAGCCAAACTTGCCCCCCACCTCCTCCCTGTTACTAAGGACAATGAAGAAGAGCATGCCCAGAAGCTCGCCAAGGGTCCTGAGGTCACCCAATGGACCAGAAAGAGACCCCTGAACGCAAGGTGACGCAGGCACAGATGGGTCCTGGCAAGTAAAGCAGGGACTTTTTGGGCCTGTGCAGTTAAGCCTGGATTGTGAAACAAAGGTGGAGATTGACCTCAAACAATGGGAATGAGGGGCGGTGAAGAAGCATAAAAGATGACTCCCGACTGGACATTGTTAAGATCTTCCCACCAGAGGATCCCGGATCACAACACAGGACTGGCAGGATTCTACGGGACCGGAGACCAGAGGGACGCCTTTGGGAGTCATTGGTGGTAATTAAAATCCTCTTTTCCCTTTTTTTTCTTTCCCTTTTTCTCTACTCTATTGCGTGCTGCTTTACAGGCAAAATGATAAAGTAACACTGTTTGATTCAATTATAACCCCTTGGCATTTTGATTGCCTTAATTTTGCGCTTCGAGATCAAAGTAAACGAACCATCACGAGTCCATCACCGAATGGACCGTGCCATTAAATTGGCATCACGGATAGGATTCTGGGAAATAGAGGAGTGCAGGTAGTGTAGAGGGCTCTGTCTCTTGGAATCAAACCAAAAGATCTCAAAGTGCAAAAGGGGTGTTGCTCTCATGTTGATGAGAATTGTCTGCTAGGGAGAGTGAAGGGTCAATCTTGTGTAACTAAGTTGAACCTTCCCATAGCAGATTTTTTGGCCCCTTCAACCACTTGGGTAAGAGAAGGGTGACACACCAGTTGCTGCGGTTTTTGTAACTAAGTTGTGCCTTCCTGAAGTAGGTTCCGCCCCTTCATAATAAGAATGATCGAAAAAGCTGATAATCAAGATTTTTGGTTAGTGAAAGATCAAGACTCGTTCTACACACTTTTAGCAAAGTATAGGACTCGACCCTCCGTACCTGGAGAAGACTGGGCTCGTGGTAATTGGGCTGATTTACAGAGTGTAGTAGACCGAGTGATTTCTTTACAGACTAAGTCTAAGTTTAGATCAAATAAAGATAAAGCTGTAGTCTGTGCTGTCCTAGGAGCTAGCCTAGTAGCAGCGATTGAAGATCGCCTCAGGTGATGTAGTAATGAAAGCAAAATTATAGAATCCCTTGAAAATCTAGTGCAGGTTTTGCAAAAAACAACCTCCAGTTTAGGACAACAAGTAGAAAATTGTTTTCAACATTTAGAAAAAGAGAGGAAAGAAAACCACTCATTAAAAGCTACTCTAAAGGAAGAATGTTTAAAAAACACAGGAGTGCTGAGGCAGCAGGAGTTAGAGGAGAAAAGTATCCAACAAATAAATCAAATTTACCCTCAGAAAGAATTGGAGGAGATGGGAAAACGTTATGACGAATATCCACACGTGAGTCCCTTAGTGAAAACAGAATATTTTCATGCAAATGAGGGGGATGCTGACCCTCACATTACAACTAAGCAAACACCTTACACTGCCACTGAGCTGGCCAAACTAAAGAAAGAGTACAGCCACCTTCCTAAATAATCTGAAACTGAATACATGTGGCATGTATCCCTAACTGGGGGAGACCAAATTCAGTTAAGTGAACAAGAAGCTAATGGTTACTGGGGGCACGGAGTTTTCTTAACAAGTGGTGACATGCCCCATGGTCCCTAACCCATCAAGCTGCTTATTGGGCTGGAGGGCTAAACCCTTTAGACGGGGGAAAGCCCTTGGCAATCACTGGCACACCTGATCAATTGTTAGAAAGTGTACACAAATCAGCCTGCTTACAAATGATACATAAAAAGAAATTAATTCCCAAATGTGAATTCCCAATGATGTTGCCAGTGAATCCAGACATGATGACTGATGACTCCCTTGATAAGGGGACTTCCAGAGTCACTTAAATCTACTGGGATTAACCTTCAAATGACAATCACATTAATGAGCCCAGTAGAAAGGTTGGAAGGTGTGATTAGAAGCCAGGGTAACAGAAATGGGAACCAGAGAGATGGAGCTAATACTAGCATAGATTCCCCCTTCACCCCTGCCCCGACTTCCCCCAACCAACCAAATACTCAAAAGGTGTGGACATGAGGGGAAGTAGCACAAGAACTGATAGATTATAGTGGGAAATATGGCCCAGTAAAAATCCTAGAAGAACCGTTGAGAGGAATCCGTCATACTGAAGTCAAGAATCTGCCCCTCTCTACCAGTACTGCTGCTGCTATCGGTGCCCCAAGAAAGGAGCATCCGTACATTAAAACAGGAAAGGGAGAACAACCAAAGAACTGACAACAATGGTGATTTTTGGGAATTAAAAAGGGAGTTCCCAGAGATATAATGGAGGGCTTACCCCTTGATAAACTTAGTAAACTAGTATCAAGGTGGCAAAATCCAAAAGAACATTCACAGACCGTGAAAGAAGTCCTACCTGTTATACCTTCAGCTCCCTCCCCCACCGAGGATGAAAGTCTCTCCCAGAAACAGGAAAACTAGAACCTCCATTCCCTAGTAGTGAGCGGAGGAATGGAGGATGGATTTATATCTGACAGCTCACACATACTAGAGGGGGAGATTTATTGATCACGGCTATAGTGGGTCCTAAGCGTGCACCTGTAACCTTTTTGATTGACACCAGTGCACAGATTTCTGCTCTAAGCGAAGTAGATGCTGGAAGGTGTGGAGTTTCTCCCTTGAGGTGACGTTTTTGCGTCCTTAACGCTTTAGGGTCGACAGAAGTTATGAAAGTTGTTTGAGTAAAATTGTTATTGCTGGGGAATGAGAGCACAGTCATTATTGAGATGGTGATTGGAGACATTCCAAACAGTTTGCTAGGTATGGATACCCTCAAAGGCAGACAGTGGGAAGATTCAGAAGGATTGTTGTGGACTTTCGGAATGCTGCAGCTACATGTCAGACTACTGCAAACTGCACCTGCACGCCCATATAGCCAGGTCACAAACGTTAAGCAATACCCCCTTCCCCTGGGTGCCAAAGAAGGTATCAAACTGGTTATACAAGAAATGCAAGAACAAGGAGTGGTAATAAATACCCATTCTCCTTTTAACTCTCCAGTGTGGCCAGTTAGAAAACCCAATGGGACGTGGCGACTTACAATAGATTTTCAGCGGCTGAATGCCAACACCGATCCTTTAATCGCCGCAGTCTCCGATCTGGCTGAACTAATAACCATGATACAAGAAAAAGCTCATCCAATCATGGCAACAACAGATGTTAAAGACATGTTTTTTATGATACCATTGTGACCAGAAGACAGAGATTATTTTGCGTTCACCTGGGAAAGAAAACAATACACTTTCACCCAACTTCCCCAGGGGTACAAACATTCTCCCACATTAGCTCATCATGCTTTAGCCCAAGAGCTAGAAAAAATACCCAAACCCAAAGGCATAACTGTTTATCAGTACATTGATGATATTCTTGTAGGAGGAAATGAAATAATGAAAGTGGGGGCAACCCAACAGGATATAATTTCACATTTAGAAAATCTGGGTTTGCAAATTCCCCCTGAAAAGGTCCAAAAGCCCTCACAAGAAGTAAAATTTCTGGGAATCTGGTGGAAAGGAAGGATGACCTGCATCCCGCCGGACACCCTTGCTTCCTTAGTTCAGATCAAAATGCCTGAGTCAAAAAAGGGTTTGCAGCATGTTTTAGGGCTGTTGATCTTTCGGAGGAAACACATCTCAAATTTTTCCATCATTGCTAGACCTCTTTATGATTTTCTAAGAAAGGAGGTCAAATGGGAATGGACAGCTTCTCAGGAAGAAGCTATGTGATTACTAATTTTTGAAGCAACAGCTCATCAAGTCCTTGGTCCTATTCACCCTACAGACCCTTTTCAGGTTGAATGGGGGTTTGCTTTATCAGGCTTATCAGTTCATATATGGCAGAGAGGTCCTGAAGGTCCAACCCGACCTGTGGGATTTTTCTCCGGTGGTTTTAGGGATGCCAAAAAGAGAGACACTGCTTGGGAGAAAGGTTTGTTTGTTGTTAGTCTGGCTCTGGTAGAAGTAGAGAAGATTGCATGACAGCAGCCAATCGTATTAAGAGGCCCATTTAAAGTCATAAAAGAAGTCACTTCTGGGACCCCTCCCCCCGACAGGGTGGCCCAGAAGGCCTCAGTATGAAAGTGGTATGCTCAGATTGAACACTATTGTAACATTTTCTCGGTATCTGAAGGAGCTTTAAAAAATCTGGCTATACAAGAAATGGAGAGCTTGGACGATGACCAAGATAAACCTGCCTCAGTAATCCAAGTCGCACCTCCCTTTTCGCATGATTGGTCAGCTAGTGCTTGGTTTACTGATGCTTCTGCTAAAAGAGAAGGAAAGGTGTGGAAATACAGGGCAGTAGCACTCCATACCTCTTCCGATGAACACATTATAACAGAGGGAGAGGGTAGTGCACAAGTAGGTGAATTAATTGCAGTATGGAGTGTTTTCCAACATGAAGCATAAACTACTTCTCCTGTCCACATTTATACTGACTCTTATGCTGTGTTTAAGGGGTGTACCAAGTGGCTTCCTTTCTGGGAACAGAACGGATGGGAAATTAATAGGATTCCAGTGTGGCAAAAAGAAAAATGGCAAGAAATCTTTATTGCTAGAAAGGGAAACTTTGCTGTGGACTGGGTAGCTTCTCATCAGGTAGATGGGGGATCTGCAGGAGAATGGAATAACCAAGCTGATGAATTACCAAGACTGGCCCCTGTACAAAAGGACCAAATTTCAGAAGACTGGGAATGCTTGTTAGAATGGTTACATGTAAAATGCAAACACACCAGAGCTAAGGACTTGTATGGTGAAGCTCTGGCCCGAGGTTGGCCCGTCACCAAAGAAATGTGTAAAACCTGCATATCGGTCTGTGAACAATGTTGGAGACAGCTTGAAAGGCACCCTTTAGAAGATAACCCTCTACATTTAAGGGAGGGTAAAGGTTTCTGGGATGCCTGGCAGGTGTATTATATTGGCCCCTTTAAGAAATCAGGAGGTAAACATTTTGTACTGGTGGGGGTGGAAATAACATCAGGATTAGTCCAAGCTGAAGCTTTTGGCAAAGCTACAGGTGAAAACACTGTGAAAGCATTGTGAGAATGGTTTGGAACTTTTCCAAAGTCACAAGAAATACAGTCTGACAACGGTTCCCATTTCATCGCCAAAGTTGTACAAGATTGGGCACAAAGTGAAGGGATTAAATGGACTTTTCACACCCCATATTACCCACCAGCTAATGGAACTGTAGAAAGAACTGACAGCCTCTTGAAACGGCTTTTGAAACCTCATGAGGGTAACTGGGATACTCGTCTGTGGCAAGTTATCACAAGCGTAAATGACAGGTGGGGGGTAAATGGATGCCCCAAAATCACTGCTTTCTGCCCAAAAGCCCCTTCCTTGATTCCCTCTTTAAAGGGACCGAATGATTCCAAAGATCCAGCCCATTTCCCAGGACAACGAGTCCTGGTGGAACTCCCTACTGTGGAAAGCGTATCACTAGCATTGAAAACCCCTTTAAATGCAAATGCATGGGTAGCCTCTCATGCCCCGGGTAAGGAACACCAGATAAATACCCACTGGATAATTCCATAATTTTAATTATTTTTGCCTCGAGGAGGCAAGCCCTGTTTGTTTTCCTTTTGCAGGAGAACTCCGAGGGACACAGAGAATATCACGAATCATTCAAGAATCAAATCTGAAGGCTTAATTTGTCAAAATGACCAATAGTATAATTAGACTACTAATACTTTTCTGCATCTTCTCACCTACCCATAACCAAAAATACACTAAATGGCCTTGGTCCAAAGCTACTGTTATATACACTAGTTCTCTAGGACTGTATCCTGAAGACCACTTTCCAAGTTTAGCTACTATAGTAATACCTGATGATAAAGTGTATTGCCCATATGAATGGAAGTGGGATAGGAAGGATTGGGTTAGAGTCCTGAATGGTACAAATGGAGAAAAAATTAAAATAGGATGCAGAAAGGTGGAAGGATCTAACCATGAGAAAGCCTCTTCAATTACAGTTACTGGAAACCTTTTAGATCTAAATTCGACAACCAAAATTCACCCTAACATCTCAGCGAAACTCTGTGCCACTGCAGAGTGGAAATGTAATAAACAAAATTCTCTCATCTCGTGTTGTCGCCAAAAGTACATCGGCAACTATACCACCTTGGACCCAAGTACCAACAATGTGGAGATTACTAAATCCTGCAAGGATGCAGAAACTGATTGTTGGTGCAACTTCACTTTAACAAGGACCATCCGGGTGGTGTGTAATTGGCGAAACAATCACGCCAACCGATCAGAACTACTAGGCCTAAAATTCAAATTTAAAATAAATGCTGTCGCCAAACCTCCAGTGACATTTGTTGCAATAGTCACCTATCACAACAAAGACAGCGTTTTCACACAATGACAAAAATAAAGCTTCACGCTCTTTTATGGTGGTCCAGGGTGTCAACTTCTCCATGCAATGTAGACTGATTACTGAATCCCTCACTGAACCAGTAAACAGCTATAGAATTGGACTACATGGCTCTACTCTATCATGTGAAAAACAAAGCCAAAATTGTTGGCTAAACTTTGTGGAGGGGTTTCTGTTAGATGGAGATTTATTGTTGAATTAGTCAGACCCAAAGGAATCTCAAGGCCACTTCGAAAAGCTGAAAACAGGACCTGCTGTGGGAGTGAGGCATTTCTACAATAACAGGGACTCAACAAGATGTAAATCAATGGACCTATCAGCAGTGAGATTCCAGCTCGTGAACATAGACAATATCCAATTAGCGAATGCATGATTGGAGCGTGGATGCGTGATCAGAAAATAGTTGCATATATAAGGAGGCTTGTTTCTGTAATAAACGGCTTTGCGTGATTCACATCGGAGTGCTGAGTCCTTTATCGTTCCAACAAAACTTGACTGCAATACAATATACTCATAAAGTAATGTGTGGTAAAAATAATACCAAACATTGGAGGGAACTCAGGATAGAGGTCGTGACACCTACCACCCAACCAATAGCTGTACCCGATCCGAAAATTTTTGAAATTGGACCATATGTGATCAAAAATATAGGCCAATAACAAATGTTGTTCAATCCAGAATGGTCTCTTAAGCGTGTTGAGGTGTTAATGCAAAATAAGGTTTCTGAGATTCAGCCAGCCTACTCTCCTTTCTTAAGGACCTCTTTCAAAGGGTGAACAACCTGACTGAGGAAACAAATTCCTAATAGAACACCGAGAGACCTAACTGGTGTGTTGGTGACAGGATTGGAAGTTCTAACTGGTATTGATTCAGAGATATTAATGAATAAATTGACTACTACAACTAGTGATTTGGCAAAATTGCAACTGCCCTTGAGGTCTTCCCTATTGGCTTTGGGAACTAACCAGTGACTGTTATAAAAAGTGTTACCAAAATGGGAAAAAGTAAATGTAAAAGACCATGAATTGATAATAGATGCACTTGGTGTGGTCCAAAATAACCTTTCTTTGGCAATCAGTTGTATTCAGGCACAACTGTGGATGCAATCACACCTTGATCATAAGAGAAGGTGAAGAAGGTGCTTTCCCTACTGAAATTCGGAAAATTGTTTGGGACAGTGCCAATGAATTTGAGAAAGAACTGCAGTCCTGGTGGACTTTGGTAAACTTCACTTATAACCCCATCACAAACACTGCCACGACCTTTGTGTTAACCATACACAATACTTCAATATACGTAATTTACGCTATCATTGCATTAGGATTGAACCACAACAGAGCTGTACTCTATCCTTTCGAGCACAGAGTATGGGCCTGAAAAGTGGATGAAAAATGGCAAACTGTCAATTTAGAATCTTGTATTGTGCGGGAACAGCAAGGATTCATCTGTGAAAGTAATACAATTAGTTCTCAAGACATTTGTCTGGACTCTGAGCAGAATGTTTGTCATTTTGAGGTTCGTCCTGACAATCGAGAAATGGTATTATGTTGGAGAATGGTTTGGAAATGGGGGACGTGGGTCTACGGAGCAGTTGTGTGAGTAGAGTCTAGATTTTGTCACATTCCTATACCTCTCTTGGGTTAAGATTTGTTAAGCAAATTGTAAGCTCAAATAACGTTTTCTGAGAATTCTGTTTAGTTGCATGTCCTACAAGAAGCTGCTTGGATGGTGCAGATCTGCTTGTGCAAGTGAGAAATCTACAAGGAAATTTCGAATGCTGTATTTCCACTAGTATTAGCAGCCAATGTTTCGATAAAGCAAATACTACACTTCTGAAACAGAACTTCGATCCAGTAAGGGACATCAATATCCAATAAATATGACAGACAAAATGGAGTTAGAAACTTTGAAGAATAAATTTATGACAACCTTACAGGCTGACTGCATTCAGTTAGATTTGCAGATTTGTCTACGAAATAACCTGTGTCTATTGTGGGACAGTATGATGAGATTGCTAGCAGATTGATATACCGACTGTTGTATACCAATTGTCACTCTGATCAAGAAAATGTAGGGAATGAATTTAAGTCTTAATAGGCCATGATCCTTTTGTCATATATGTACCAGTTGTGAAATTTAATTCTGATTTTTTTTTCATTTGTAATCTATGTCTTTGTAAATTGCACTAGCTGGTTTTCTTAACAGCACAACTTTTAGCATGCATAAATGTAAATTGCTGCAGAACCTGCAAGTCTCTAACATCAGGTCACAGACCATACTTGTATCTGGTCTGATCCTACATACTTGCACAGTTTTTGTTTATGGTTCAGGAAAGTCTCATAAAGCTGTAGTAGTTTGGTGTGAAGATAACGATTGGCATCATTCTGTAAAAACTATTGAAGGTTCAACCCAATTAGCAGAACTTAGTACAGCTTTAAATTACTTAGAGCTTTTTAAGGAGGAACCTCTAAATTTGATTTGTGATTTTGAGTACATAGTCAAGGTCCAACGCACGTATCTGATTCTGAACTTTTGTTTGTTTGTTTCTTGTTTTTTTTTTTTTTTAAAAAGGTGGGGGGAAGTACGGGAAACACCACAAAACCAATTGTCAAAATCATTGTATGTGATGAAATACTTTGCAAGTATGACCCAAAACCATGCTAAATCAGAAAGAACCTACATTAGTTATGGTCAAATCACTAGTCAATGGAAAAGGTCACATCAATTGATAACCTGGGGAAACGTTATGTTTGTGTCATTACAGGCCAAGGATCGAAGTGGATTCCCGCGAAGTGGGTCAAGCCATGACTAAATAAAGACAACAAAGATTCAATGGATGCAGATGGACAGGAGGGAGATAAGTTGTGAGGACTGTTTCAGATGTAAACCATGGATCCTAATTCAGTGTTATAAATGCTCACAGACCTGGAAGATAAATCGAAGTCAATCCATAAGGAAATTCAACAGCTTATGGACTACACCCAGAAGATTCAAGAAGATATAGGGCTTTTCGGCTTGGAGGGGTTAACAAACTGGCTAGGGTTAGAAGGGTGGTTTAAGAGCTTTTTACAAAGTGTGTTGCTTATCTTAGTTATAGTAGCTATAGGGTTATTGTGTTTAAGCTGTGCTCTCTCTTGCTTTAAAAGAATGTTTGAGCAAATAGTGAATCAGGCTCTGCTTGTACAAAAAGAAAAAGGGGGAAATGTTGGAGAATGGCTTGGAAATGGGGGATGTGGGTCTACGAAGCAGTTGTGTGAGCAGAGCCTATTCTGAAGGTCTTAGCATAAGTAGCAAGACTAGGCCGCAGTGAGAACCGCTGACTGTTTCAGTAAAATCAGCAAGGTCACTGAGACCTTCGCAGAGTTTCACAAACAGCTTTCAACAGCACAAGAATGTAGAATAAGCATAGCTAGCAGCTGCAAGTAGGAGGACCATGCAAATGTGACTGTTAGAGCTTAAGCCAATTAGTAGGTCACAGGTATGCATAATTATCGTGAACTGTATAAGTATATGCTATTTGGGCTAATAAATCAAACTATGCTTTATCACTCATATTGAGTCGACCTGCGTGTTCCTCCGCCTCTCAAAGTATTAGTGTATATTGGCAAAGGTTGTGTGTGCTTGAGGACTACTTGTAACTCTATATTAGTAGATAGAGTGATGGTAAATATTAGAAATAATTCAAATTTTTGTGTTTGTAATTTTGTTAAAATTACTGGATGTGATTTTTCTTATTTAACACCAGTCATATCTCATCAACTTATGCAATCTAATTACACACTGATTTATGAATTACTGCCTACATCTATCAGGATGAATCTCACATTGGTAAAGCAATTGTTGCAACACCAAGACTTGATCAAGATCTTTGAAGAAGTTTGAGTAAATGGACAGAAAACCTTGATAACTGTTCACCACAATGCTGAAGAAATTCACAGTGTGTTGAGAAGAGTAGAAAAAGACACAGAATATAAGTGGTGGGACATACTTTTCAGGTGGTCACCTACTGCTACAGGCATCCTGAACAAGTTGTGTCACCCCATTGTTGTTCTCTTGGTATTAGTTTTGATAGGTTTTGTTCTCTCTGCGGTATTGTATGTTTTGAATTGCAAAATGCTAAAGCGTTTGACACATTTGACATCTATACTTAATGCACACAATTTGTTTAGTGTGCCCTCCAATGGAGACATCCATAAAACCATTCATACAAAGCGGATTGCGTGCATATAAACCACTTTTCCTTTCCTTTTTCTTCCTCTATACTTTCTGTCTCTCTTTGAGGATCATGTTGCTGCCACGAGCTCCTGATAACAATGTTCAGTCACGGGGTGGTGTAAGAGTCGATCTGAAGATTTGTCTGAACATCACCATCAAGAACAGATGGACAATGACTTGGAGAGAGGCCCGAGGAGAATAATTGTGTTGCACAGGTCTCTCCAACTCGGGGGCTACTGGTAACAATAGCTGCTGTGTGGACTTCACCTGCTGCCTCAGCCAAGCTTGTCCCCACCTCCTAAAAGGAACTGTGTTATACAGGTCTCTCCGACCCGGGGACAATAGCCGTTGTCCAGAAGATGGATTTTCACCTGCTGCTTCAGCCAAACTTGCCCCCCACCGCCTCCCTGTTACTAAGGACAACGAAGAAGAGCATGCCCAGAAGCTCGCCAAGGATCCTGAGGTCACCCTGAATGCGAGGCAACGCAGGCGCAGATGGGTCCTGGCAAGCAAAGCGGGGACTTTTTGGGCCTGCGCAATTAAGCCTGGATTGTGAAACAAAGGTGGAGATTGGCCTCAAACAATGGGAATGAGGGGGGGTGAAGAAGCATAAAAGATGACTCCCGACTGGACATGGTTAAGATCTTCCCACCAGAGGATCCCGGATCACGACGCAGGACCGGCAGGACTCTACGGGACCGAAGACCAGAGGGACACCTTTGGGACTCGGTGGTGGTAATTAAAATCCTCTTTTTCCCTTTTTTTTCTTTTTTTCTTTCCCTTTTTCTCTACTCTCTCTCTATTGCATGCTACTTTACGGGCAAAATAATAAAGTAACACTGTTTGATTCAATTATAACCCCTTGGCATTTTGGTTACCTCAATTTTGTGCTTCGAGATCAAGGTAAACGAACCATCACAAGTCCATCACCAAATGGATCGTAACAGGGGAAAAGGAGAAAACTGGGCACAACAGAGACAAACCCAAGGGTACCATACCAAAGTGTGAGGGATGGGGTGCTAGCAAGGCCCTTTTGTCTGCCCTCTCATTGGAGGCAGGGGATGGAGGGCCATGTGGTAGCAAAGGCACAAGGGTTATTGATGTTAGAAACCACAGAAGAGCCTGAGAAGGATCAAAAAGGAATTAGGGCTTCTCAGTGCAAAAAGTTGGTGGGATCAGTAGCCTAGCTGAACTGCATCTATATGAATGCACACAGCATGGGCAACAAACAGGAGGAGCTGGAAGTCATCATGCGGCAGAAAAACTACAATGTAGTTGCCATCACAGAAACATGGTGGGATGACTCCCACAGTTGTAGTGCTACATTGGATGGCTATAAACTCTTCAGAAGGGATAGGCAAGGAAGGAGAGGAGGTGGGGTAGCCATGTATGTTAGGGAGTGTTTTGATTGTCTAGAGCTTAATGATGGTGACAATAGGGTTGAGCATTTATGGGTAAGAATCAGGGGGAAGACCAACAAGGCAGATATCCTGGTGGGAGTCTCTTACAGACCACCGAACCAGGATTAAGAAGCAGACAAAATATTCTGCAGGCAGCTGGGGGAAGTCTCGTGATCACTACCCCTTGTTCTCACTGGGGACTTCAACTTACCAGATGTCTGATGGAAATACACAGCAGAGAAGAAACAGTCTAGGAGACTCCTGGAGTGTCCAAATTCCTGATACAGCTGGTCAGTGAGCCAACTGGGGAAGGCACCCCACCTGTTTGCAAACAGAGAAGGATTTGTGGGTGATGTGATGGTCAGAGGTCATCTTGGGCATAGTCACCATGAAATGATTGAGTTTTCTATTCTTGGAGAAGTAAGGAGGGGGATCAGCAGAACTACTACCCTGGAGTTCTGAAGGGCAGACTTTGACCTGTTTAGGAGCCCCTTGGGGGGTTGTTCTTAAAGGTAAAGGAGTCCAGGAAAGCTGGTAGCTCTTCAAGTAGGAAGTCTTAAAGGCATGAGAGCAGGCTGTCCCCATGTGCTGAAAGATGAGCCGATGGGGATGAAGACCAGCCCTGCTGAACAGAGAGCTTCATCTAGAACTCAGGAATAAAAGGAGAATTTCTGACCTTCGGAAGAAGGGACAGGTAACAAGGACGCTGTGAATTTATGCAGGGGGAACATTAGAAGGGCCAAAGCCCAACTAGAGCTGGGCCTGGCTTCTGCTGTAAAAGGGAACAAAAAATGTTTCTATAAATACATTGGCAACAAAAGGAGGGCTAAAGAGAATCTGCGCCCTGTAGTGGACGCATCGGGAAACATAGTGACAGAGGATGAGGGAAAGGCTGAGGTACTTAATGCCTTCTTTGCCTCGGTCTTTAATAGTACAACCAGTTGTGGTCCAGGTGCAAAGCACCCTGAGCCAGAAGACAGTAAGCGGGAGAAGAATGAAGCTCCCTTGGATCCAAGGGGAAATGGTTAGCAACCTGCTACACCACTTAGACACACTCAAGTCTATGGGGCCAGATGGAATCCATCCAAGGGTACTGAGGGAGTTGGCAGAAATGCTCATCGTGCCACTTTCAATTATTTATCTGAAGTCCTGGCTAACCGGGGAGGTCCCAGTTGACTGGAAGTTGACAAATGTGACACCCATCTACAAGAAGGGCCGGAAGGACAATCCAGGGAACTACAGACCTGTCAGTCTAACCTCGGTGCTGGGCGAGGTCATGGAGCAGATGATCTTGAGTAACATCACACGGCACTTACAAGAGAACCATATGATCAGGCCCAGTCAAAACAGGTTTATGAAAGGCAGATCTTGCTTGATCAACCCGATCTTCTTTTTTGACCAGGTGATCTGCTTAGTGGATGAGGGAAAGGCTGTGGATGTTCTGTACCTAGACTTTAGTAAAGCCTTTGACACTGTTTCCAACAGCATTCTCCTTGAGAAACTGCCAGTTCATGGCTTGGATGGGCGTACTCTTTCTGAGTAAAGAACTGTCTGGAGGGCTGGGCCCAAAGAGTTGTGGTGAACAGAGCCAAATCCAGTTGACAGCCACTCACGAGTGGTGTTCCCCAGGGCTCAGTATTGGGGCCAGTTCTGTTGAATCTCTTTATCAATGATCTGGACAAGGGCATTGAGTGCACCCTTAGTAAGTTTGCAGATGACACCAAATTGGGTGGGAGTGTTGATCTGCTTGAGGGTAGGAAGGCTCTACAGAGGGATCTGGACCAGCTGTATTGATGGGCTGAGGCGAATTGTATGAGGTTTAACAAGGCCAAGTGCTGGGTCCTGCATTTGGGTCACAACAGCCCCATGCAACACTACAGGAAGAGTGGCTGGAAAGCTGAACGGCAGAAAGGGACCTGAGGGTGTTGACCCCAGCTATTTTGTGATTCTTTGTTGATCCACAGTTGACTGAACATGAGCCAGCGGTGTGCCCAGGTGGCCAAAAAGACCAACAGCATCCTGGTTTGTATCAGGAACAGTGTGGCCAGCCGGACTGGAGAAGTGATTGTCCCCTGTACTCGGCACTGGTGAGGCTGCACCTTGAATACTGTATTCAGTTTTGGGCCCCTCACTACAAGGAAGACATTGAGGTACTGGAGGTAGTTCAGAAAAGGGTTCAATGAAGCTGGTGAGTGGTCTAGAGAGCAAGTCTTATGAGGAGCAGCTGAGGGAACTGGGGCTGTTGAGTAAAGGAGGCTGAGGGGAGACCTTATTGCTGTCTACAACTGCCTGAAAGGAGGTTGTAGCAAGGTGGGTGTCAGTCTCTTCTCCCAAGTAACAAGTTATGCACGGAAAGGATAAACATACTCGCAATCTTGCGAGAAGTTTTACTCACACACGTGGCTGCAAGGCAAGCGGAGTCTCCATCCTGGGGAGGGGGGGCTCTCGGCGGCAGCATCTTCAGCTCGCGCTCCGAGAGACCGGTGACAATGGGCCGCGTCTCGACGAGAGAGTCCCGTTTTTATACTGGCTGATCAGACCTGACTGTAGGCATTCTAGAAGCTTCTCTGCACCCCCACACCGTGTGTGGGGTGCCCCTGAAGCCTCCAAACATCCCCCACACTGGTCACAGGTGCCCAGCGGCTCACTGGCGCCTTGGCAATCCCTTCTCCTAATGGCCCTGGCCAGGGTGCTCTGGGGCCAAACAAAAGAAGCTGTTAGCCTCAGAGAGAGAGGGAGATGTGCCTACTCCTTCCATGATGAAGGAGGGAGGGGAAGAAAGGGGGGTTTGCATTCTGCCACACTAATGTAGGTTCTTTCTGATTTAGCATGTTTTTTGGGTCACACATGCAAAGTGTTTCATCACAGGGTAAATTTGGGCTGCACCACTTAGATATAAGTGATTCATCACATACAATACTTTTGACAATTGGTTTTGTGGTGTTTTCCCTACTTCTCCCCCCTTTTTGTTTAAAAAAAAGAGAAAAAACAAAAACAAAAAACCAGTTAAGAATCAGATATGTGCACTGGACCTTGACTATGTACTCAAAATCACAAATCAAATTTAGAGGTTCCTCCTTAAAAAGCTCTAAGTAATGTAAAGCTGTGCCAAGTTCTGCTAATTGGGTTGAACCTTCAATAATTTTTACAGAATGATGCCAATTGTTATCTTCATGCCAGACCACTACAGCTTTATGAGACTTCCCAGAACCATCAACAAAAACTGTGCAAGTATGTAGGATCAGACCAGATACAAGTATGGTCTGTGACCTGATGTTAGAGACTTGCAGGTTCTGCAGCAATTTACATTTTACATTTATGCATGCCAAAAGCTGTGCTGTTAAGAAAATCAGCTAGTGCAATTTGCAAGGACATAGATTGCAAATAAAAACATCAAAATTAAATTTCACAACTGGTACATGTATGACAAAAGGATTATGGTCTATTGAGACTTAAATTCATTCCCTGCATTTCTTGATCAGAGTAACAATCAGTATATCAGTCTGTTAGCAATCTCATCATACTGTCCCACAACAACCACAGGTTTTTTCTATGTTGTAGCTATAAACAGACAAATCTGCAAGTCCAATCGAATGCAGTCAACCTGCAAGGTTGTCATAAATTTAGTCCTCAAAGTTTCCAACTCCATTTTAGCTGTCATATTTATTGGATATTGTTTTCCCTCTACCGGATCGAAGTCCTGTTTCAGATCTATCAGTGTAGTATTTGCTTTATCAAAACATTGGCTGTTAATATCAGTGGAAATACAGCATTTGAAATTTCCTTGGAGATTTCTCACTTGCAGCAAGCAGATCTGCACCATCCAAGCAGCTTCTTGTAAGACATGCAACTGAACAGGATTCTCAGAAAACATTATTTGAGCTTACAATTTACTTAACAAGTCTTGATCCAAGAGAGGTATAGGGCTTTCTGGCAACTACAAGAATTCATGTATTAAAACTTTGTTCCAAATTTGGCATTCTATTGGTCTCACAAAACGGCCTTTCTTTCATTCTCTCCCATGACCTCAAAAACTAACACGGTGAATTTACTAAGAAGTCTCTTACAACCAGTTACCACAAAATAAGTCTATTAAAAAAAAAATTTGGTTTAATTTCCCAGCTTCATTAGAACTATGGACCCACTGGCAATGCCTTTAAATTTCAACCCTCAGACTCCTTCATGCAGTATTACAGTTCTCTAGCAGTAACATTACTGGGGGACGGAATAAAACCTCTCGCCCCCATCTGGGATGGCAGGATCTCCAGTCTAGCATGAAAACAAATCAGTTCGAACTCCACATCAAACCAACCTGTCTGCACTCAAATCAGTACCACTCTGACCCAGAGAAGCACTGAGCATTCTGACCTCCCCAAAGCTGACCAGTGTGAAAAGACTGACTTCAGCAAGGAGGTAAAAGGATGAGCTCTCTCCCCAGATGTGCCAAAACCTAGGAGACAAGATAGAAGCAAAAAGAAACATCACCAACAACCCCTGATTCAAAGCCGAGAAGCAACACAGTGCCACAACAAGGATGGATGACAATACTCCAGAGAAAAAAAACAGAGCGGGGGGAGTAAAGCCCCCCTTTCTCCGCTTAGCAGTGGGAAAACGGGTTTTTTCCTTTTTTTTTTCTTTTTTTCTTCTTTCTCTTCTTGCTACAGTTCAGATGTAGCCAAGGCCACGCAGCTGGCGTATTCGCTGGTACGAAGTGGGAGGCTCTGGAAAACTCCTCAGTTACAATGAGCTGAGTTTATCTCGCAACTCGACACAGGCCTGGGATATTTTGCTTTTTTGTTTTCCCATTTCATTCCAACCATAATGCACTTTATACGCAATTCCAAGTAGCTCAGTAATAGTTACATTCCTCAGCCCCATTTACCTTTTGAAATTTACAGATGTCAAAAACCAGCATATTAAACATCAATCCATTATTCCATTTCTCTAGATCCAAATTAGTTCATATTCTAGCAACTTTTAAATACAACCTCATACAATACCAAGGCCACATCCATCATAGCATTTAGTTATTTTCTCTTTTCTTTTCTTTTCTTTTCTTTTCTTTTCTTTTCTTTCTTCTCTCTCTTCTCTTCTCTTCTCTTCTCTTCTCTTCTCTCTCTTTCTTTTCTTTTCTTTTCTTTTCTTTTCTTTTCTTTTCTTTCATGTGAATCAGAATGTAACAATTTAAATTCTTTTCTGGTCTCAAAAATGGCAAATTAACTTACAGTACCATACTTCACCAAATTTTTTCCAAAGTTCTGCAAAACAACATTAATTGCAATACAGCACTGAAACCCTGAATTCCACATTTAAGCCACATTTTAGTACAGTATCATTTCAAGTTTTATTTTTTCAGAATATTTCCTAAGGGGGAACAAGGTGGAATTTTAGCAGTGGAACCGATTCCCATTTTGTAGTTATCTCCCCAAACAAAATTCTTTTGGTACCAAACATATATATACGCAAACTAAAATACTGAGTTCAGATATGAAAACCAAATACCAAGTTCAAATATGCAGATGGATCACAGTTATACTTACTGAAGACAATATCTCGATTTTAGCATTGCACCTTTGAACTGCTTACTGCTCAGCCAGGTAGCGGTGCCGCTGGGTCTCCCTGACAAAACAGGTCAGTGCGCGCTGGAGCCCCATCGGCACCGGCCCCCCCCGCCACTGCAGCAAGCTGGATCGGGCAAGGCTTTTAATAGCGTCTCATCTGGGGTGCTACAACTGTTATCCCAAAACCAGGGTTCTTTACTTGGTGTGGACACACAAGAGCCAAATTTAGTACATAGTGATGAAACACAGCCCATCACAGAGTTGTGCAAGTCTGAATGCCGGAATAAAGCTAGCATGCTAGAAAGAGAAATAACAGCTACTACACACAAAATTTTACCATCACATTCACGCAGTAAAGAACTAAATTACTCATGATCTTCTGTATTATCACAAAATGCACATTTTGAGTCCATGGATTCTCATGATTTAACAGTCTGTGAAATCACTGCACCACACAACAAAGAGCTACTAAAACTGCAACATGCTTAAACAGATACCCACAAAGAAGGTTAATGAAGAAAGCATCTTGCAGACTTCAGCAAGTTTACTGTGACCTGTGTGTTATCAGTTAACTCTCTCTCAGTTTGTTGAAGTTCAAACCGCCCTGCCTGTAAAACTGAAATGATTCAATGATCTTTGTAGAGTTTTATTTTTCTCCTGCTCTTCTCGCTTTAGAAACAACGAAGTGTTATACTTCAAGGTTCTATTCTCCGGACACTTTTCCCAATCATTAAACTTACACAGCAGCCACCATTAATTACAATATTTCACAAGATTTTCGTTCCTCATATTTCAAGTGCTTTCCTATGTTTTAAAACACCTCCCAATACAGATTTCTTAACAACACGACTGAAAACAGTCGTTTCCAACCCCATCTCCTAAGTAAAAACCATGAGAAGAGGGAGGGAGGGGGGGAAAGCACAGGGCTGCTTGCAGCGCAAGTGGGAAAAGTGGGGAGAAGGTTTTACGGCACACTTATACCACAAAGAAACAATTCTGACAACAACCAGTAAAACTCACGTTCCTGACAAGCTGCTTGATTTTCAGAGAGGCAATACACAGAAACACATAATATGTACTGTAAAACTCGCAGATAACATGTTGATAGCAAACATTAGCATCCTCTACTGCTAATTACAACACCATTTCTTCCTTAGCTTCTAAGTTTTGAACCTGCTTATTGATGACCTCTTGAAGACGGTCAATAAATTGCATGTAATTCTCGTTGGGACCCTGATTAATAGTTGCAAATGATTTGGCTGCTTTGTCAGTTTCAGGCACCTTTATCATAGCTTGATATGTGAGGTCTCTTGACTGCCTCAGGATTTCAGAAACTTATTGTGCCTGTAGTTGCGGTATGCCAATTAGTGTCTCTTCCAAGAGTTGGGGGGTACCTGCCCCTTTCAATGAATCCCCATCGTTCTGTCTGAAATGATCTATTGCTGTTACGTTGCATAGGTCTAATTTTGCTTTGAGTCTTTCATGGTTTTTATCTGATCTTGGGGCAACTCGTACACATACTCCTTTTAACTTTTCAAGAATATGCTGCAAACCCTCATCTTCATCCATGTCATCAGATAACGTGGACTTGAACAGTGCTGGAGAATCATTAGTAACAGGGGGGTTTGGCCTTTTTCTTTTTTTTTTTTTTTCAAATCTAGTCCAGGGAAGCCACCCCCCTCCCCTGTCTCTGCATGTTCCCATTGCTCTTTTAATCCTCTCAAAGTCTCTAGCAACAAGTGCCATGTTGTTAACAGTTCAGTTGTTTCTTTGCATCTTTCACTAGTGCTTTGCCCCATAGTAACACAGTCCTTCCTTCGTAAAGTCAATTCCAGAGGGCTAATACCCTGCTTCTTCAGAAGCAACTTCCATGTAGATAATATAATACCCTCTTCTTTAGATAAGTTCCACCCCCCTGTTCCCGGTAGCTCACCAACTCTTGGCGTGGTGTCTTTTCAAGGATCCGGATCTTCGGCAGCTCCCCCCTGCTGCTCTATCAGCTGTACCGGGCTCCGTCTCCACAGCTTGTCTTCGGCTACCACAGCTTCACCGCTGTCTCTTCTTCATGCGAGATCCTTCTTCATACAGGATCAGGTCGGGGTCACCGTATGTCGTGGTTGAGACGGACAAACAACATAGACCAAGTTCTTCCAGGATGAAAGTAGTAGATGCCATTTAATGCCACAGGAAATCAAGTGTGATCACAGTCAGTTATAGCCATCATAATATATGTAATATGCTGCGTATTTGTTGTCTCATCTCTCAGCAGCCATTCTGGTGTCTAGGATGAAATGAAGAGACAGAAGAACTACTTGGCCCTCCATCCTCCAGAGTACCCAACCTGGTATGGTTTGCACAGAAAGATGTAAACCTGTTTTCTTCAGACTGCTCACATTCTTTGCATCTCACCAGCAGCAAGAAGGAAGCAGCACAGTTGTTCAGTAAGTTCAGTGTGCTGCATGTTAATTGACTTGATATAATAATAGACTCATCATAGAATGGTATGTGTGGCGATGAAGAACGACGCACACGTGGACGCAGATAAAGACGTGCACACACAGGCAGAGGTCATGTTCAGCAGGGAACAAAGAGCAAGGCAGAGCTAAGCTGAGTCAAGCTGAGGCTCTTTTTATTAACCATTCTCAATTTATAGATTTACAGATAGGGACCTGGACTAAGACGTTAGACAGGATGTTTTTTCAATAATTGTTATTCCAAACACGCCACACTCATGTTGTGACTGTGTTCAGTCACATTCCCACTCATTCACAGCCCAGGCCTGTGTCGAGGGTTAAGATTGCGGGGTGACAATCAAACCCTGGCAGATGTATTGTTAACCTCCTCTCCCCCCCACTTCCCCCTTTTGCCCCTCCCTCTCCCCCCTTCCCACTCAGGACAGGCGATCGGTAGGGAAAGAAGGACAGAGAGAAGAGAGTTGGAAAAGTTAAAGATGTTTTACTAATGCTACTAATAAGAATAGAGAAAATAATACAAAATATACAAAACCAATCTTGTAAGTCTCAGCAACTGCAGAGCCAGCACCCAAAGTCCTGGATTAGACTCTGTAGCCAACCGGAGCTGGATTCAGTCTGTCACCAGGCCTCAGTTCGCAGGGACGACCAGCAAGGTCCTCTCCTAATGTCAGCCATGAGGAAAAAAGGGAAAAAGGGCATAAGGATGAGATCCTCGTGATCTCCCACTTTTATATGAAGTATTCACGTGAATGGAATGTTATACACCGTTGGTCAGTCTCTCGGTCATCAGTTTCTTGTTGCCCCTCTCGTGAGATGTCCATCTGTGCTTATCAATAAGTTTGCATTCCATTGCTAGGTTTAACCAAAACATGTGTTGGGTTCTCCAGGAAAATGCAGCTAACATGAAGGCTTTAGCTGACAGGCAAATTCACTAAAAGAGAAACTTGTTTTTAACAAAACCAGGACATTCCACCCCTTATAATATGACATTCACTGAATACTTATCAATACAATCTATCAATACAATCTAATTAATCACTACTACTATATATATATATACATATGTACATATATACACAGGAGTAATTAATCAGTGGACCATCCTTTGAAAAGTTCATTAAGTTCATTTTGTCACAACAGTCTCCCAGGGCAGGAAAAATGGTACAAGTGCATCTCATGAACACTGTGGGTTAAGGACACCACTTCGAAGAAGGTGTCGGGCGCCACTCGAAGAAGCTAGCTCTAGTTTCATCACCATTGTCTTGATCTGTAAGACACTTATTAAACATTGTTAGTGCGGCAATTCACATCATACAGTTCAGCATTGCATATTTTCACCTAAAATCAAATCCCCTTGAGGTACACACCGAACTTCTCCATCCTTAAGCATCACCCACCAGGTGCTGCCAGGTCCCTGGGCAAAAACAATCCCACGAATAGGTTTGCCTTTGCCTGAGGCAGGAGTAACCCAGACTGCCTTTCCTAAGATATTTTTCATGTGTACTACAGGGACTTTATCTCCTTCTACAGTCCGTAGAATTTCTGATTGGGCAGGCCCGGCTCGATTGGTTGATCCCCTAGTGTTGACCAACCAAGTGGCTTTTGCTAAATGTGAATCCCAGTTTTTAAAGGTTCCACCACCAAGTGCCTTTAGTGTAGTTTTTAACAAACCATTGTACCTTTCAATTTTCCCAGAGGCTGGTGCATGATATGGAATATGATATACCCACTCAATACCATGTTCTTTGGCCCAATTGTCTATAGTACTGTTTTTGAAATGAGTACCATTGTCTGATTCAATTCTTTCTGGCGTACCGTGCCGCCAAAGGACTTGCTTCTCAAGGCCCAAGATAGTATTTTGGGCTGTAGCATGAGGTACGGCATATGTTTCCAACCATCCAGTGGTTGCTTCCACCATTGTAAGTACATAACGCTTACCTTGACGTGTTTGTGGAAGTGTAATATAATCAATCTGCCAAGCTTCTCCATACTTATACTTTAACCATCGCCCCCCATACCATACAGGTTTTAACCGTTTTGCTTGTTTGATTTCGGCGCAAGTTTCACATTCATGAATAACCTGTGAAATAGTGTCCATAGTTAAATCCACCCCTCGATCACGAGCCCATTTGTATGTTGCATCTCTACCTTGATGCCCTGAAGCATCATGGGCCCATCGAGCTAGGAAAAGTTCACCTTTATGTTGCCAGTCCAAGTCCACCTCAGCTACATTAATCTTAGCAGCTTGATCCGCTTGTTGGTTGTTTAGATGTTCCTCGGTGGCTCGACTTTTAGGCACATGAGCATCTACATGACGAACTTTCACAGGCAGCCTCTCTAGCCGAGCAGCAATGTCTTGCCACAGTGTGGCAGCCCAAATGGGTTTACCTCTGCGCTGCCAGTTGCTTTTCTTCCATTGCTGTAGCCACCCCCACAAGGCATTTGCTACCATCCATGAGTCAGTATAGAGATAAAGTATTGGCCACTTCTCTCGTTCAGCAATGTCCAAAGCCAGCTGGATGGCTTTCACTTCTGCAAACTGACTGGATTCACCTTGTCCTTCAGTGGCTTCTGTAACTTGTCGTGTGGGACTCCACACAGCAGCTTTCCACCTTCGATGTTTTCCTACAAGACGACAGGATCCATCTGTGAACAGTGCATACTGCTTATCAGTCTCTGAAAGCGCATTATATGGTGGTGCTTCTTCAGCACGTTTTACTTCATCCTCATCTGGAGACATCCCAAAGTCTTTGCTTTCTGGCCAGTCTGTAATCACTTCTAATATACCTGGACGGTTGGGACTTCCAATTCGAGCTCGTTGCGTGATCAGTGCAATCCATTTACTCCATGTAACTTCGGTTGCATGATGTGGAGAGGGAACCGTCCCTTTGAACATCCAGCTCAGCACCGGCAGTCGAGGTGCCAGGAGGAGCTGTGCTTCAGTGCCGATCACTTCTGAAGCAGCTCAAACTCCTTCAGATGCTGCTAGTATCTCCTTTTCAGTTGGAGTATAGTTGGCCTCAGATCCTTTGTATCCTCGACTCCAAAAACCTAAGGGTCGACCTCGGGTTTCTCCCGGTGCTTTCTGCCAGAGGCTCCAGGTAAGTCCAGTATCTCCGGCTGCGGTGTAGAGCACATTTTTAACATCTAGTCCAGTTCGGAGTGGTCCAAGGGCCACCGCATGAGTTATCTCACACTTAATTTGTTCAAAGGCTTGTCGTTGTTCAGGGCCCCACTCAAATTGGTTCTTTTTACAAGTCACTCGATAGAGAGGGCTCACAATGTGGCTGTAGTCAGGAATATGCATTCTCCAAAAACCTACAACGCCCAAGAAAGTCTGTGTCTCCTTTTTATTAGTAAGTGGAGACATTGCTGCAATTTTGTTGATCACATCCATTGGGATCTGACGACGGCCATCTTGCCATTTTATTCCTAAAAACTGGATCTCTCGTGCAGGTCCCTTGACCTTGCTCCGTTTTATGGCAAAACCAGCATCCAAAAGAATATGAATTATTCTCTCACCTTTCTCGAAGACTTCTTTCGCTGTGTCGCCCCATACGATGATGTCATCAATATATTGCAAGTGTTCTGGAGCTTCACCTTGCTCCAGCGTGGTCTGGATCAGTCCATGGCAGATGGTAGGACTGTGTTTCCACCCCTGGTGCAAGCGATTCCATGTATACTGGATGCCCCTCCAAGTGAAAGCAAACTGCGGCCTGCACTCTGCTGCTACAGGAATAGAGAAAAATGCATTAGCAATGTCAATTGTAGCATACCACTTGGCTGCCTTTGACTCCAGTTCAAATTGCAGTTCTAGCATGTCAGGCACAGCAGCACTCAGTGGTGGTGTAACTTCATTCAGGTCACGACAGTCTACAGTTAGTCTCCACTCGTCACTAGACTTACGCACTGGCCAGATTGGGCTGTTAAAAGGTGAGCGAGTCTTACTGATCACACCCTGGCTTTCCAATTGACGGATCAGCTACTGGATAGGAGTCAAAGAGTCTCGATTGGTGCGATATTGTCGGCGATGCACCGTTGTGGTAGCAATTGGCACCTGCTGATCGTCAACCCTCAGCAGTCCTACAACAGAAGGGTCATCTGAAAGACCAGGCAAATCAGACAGCTGTTCAATTTTCTCAGTGTCCACAGCTGCTATACCAAATGCCCACCTATACCCTTTTGGGTCCTTAAAATACCCTCTCCTGAGGTAGTCTATACCAAGGATGCACGGAGCATCTGGACCAGTCACAATGGGATGCTTTTGCCAGTTTTTTCCAGTTAGGCTCATTTCAGCCTCTACAACAGTCAGCTCCCGGGATCCCCCAGTCACTCCAACAATATTGATGGATTGCGTTCCTTTATAATTAGAAGGAATTATTGTGCACTGAGCACCAGTGTCCACTAAAGCTTTGTACTCCTGGGGTTGTGTTGTACCAGGCCATAGTATTTGTACAGTCCAATAAACTCTGTTATCCCTTTCCTCCACCTGGCTGGAGGCAGGACACCTCTAATTCCTGTTTTGCACAGTCTCTGGGTGTGAATTAGAGGTTCCTTCAAGAGCATCAGAATCTCTTCTGCTCCTTTTGTAAACTGGAGCAGCCACCTTCCAGGACAGCCTGACAACATTTACACATCACACATCCTTGGGGCCGGTGTTCCGGCCCAAGATACCATTCTCATGAGCCTGGACTATCACTCCTTATAATAATGAAAAACATACTTCTGTATAACCTTACCAAGGTCCTTTATATTTTGACTAATTGCTGTGATTTAATCATGTTAGTATTATTTCTTCTTTGACCATCTCGATGGTCATGTTAGTATTTATCTTCCTTTATCATCCAAGTGGTTGGAACCTCACATCCTGCTGTTCCCACTGTATGGTTTGGAAGGGACCTTAAAGATCATCTAGTTCCAACCACCCTGCCATGGGCAAGAACACCTTCCACTAGATCAGGATGCTCAAAGCCCCAGACAACCTGCCCTTGAACACTTCCAGGGATGGGGCATCTGGAACTTCTCTGGACAACCTGTTCCAGTGCCTCATCGCTCTCATGGTGAAGAATTTCTTCCTTATAGTTAATCTAAATCTACCCTCTTTCAGTTTAAAGCCATTACCCCTTTTTCCTATCACTACATGCCCTTGTAGAAAGTCCCTCTCTAGCTTTCTTGTAGGCCCCCTTTAGGTACTGGAAAGCTGCTATAAGGTCTCCCCGGAGCCTTCTCTTCTCCAGGCTGAACAACCTCAACTCTCTCAGTCTTTCTTCATAGGAGAGGTGCTCCAGCCCTCTGATCATCTTCGTGGACCTCCTCTGGACTTGCTCCAAGAGGTCTATGTCCCTCTTATGTTGGGGGTCCCAGAGCTGAATGCTGAACTCCAGGTGGAGTCTCACAAGAGCAGAGGGGGAGAATCACCTCCCTCAACCTACCGCCTAGCCTCCTTGCCATTCTTGCACAATTTCCATACATTCCACCCCCTTGCTCAGGGGACAGCTTCTGCTAGGACCAGCAAAGCCAGAGTTGTTCATTTGGGTTTGTGAGGTGTAGCACAGAGCAATTTACAGGGGCATACAATAAACACATATAGAAAAAGAAAAAAACATATTTCTACAATAATGTTTTAAATTAGGTGTCCCATTCACTTTGTCAAGGAATTAGTCATTCAGCCAGGCATTATCAGTAGATTGTTTCACTTGCTGCATTAATCCCAAAGATGTGAGATGTCTTCTTCCATGTTGACTAGTTCATCATTATGTTGAAGCACCACATGCCTTCAAAATAAGCAGCATTTGCAGCCACTACCTACTTAGAGGAAACCACAAGAAGAAACATTAATGTTAAAATCCCTTAGCATGGCACAATTCTGTAATACAGCTACAAGGGTTGTCATGCTAGTGAAACACATTGTTAAGAGATCTGCAACCGTTAATTTCTCCTAAATATTAAAGGTAAATGATTAGGCTACAGTAGAGGCTGAACAGATCTAAGTTTACCAGGATAAATCTAAGTTAATCAATAGGAGTGTTGTCACCTTCCAGTAATACATATGCTGTTGCTCCAGCTCCTTTAGTTTAACAACCTGGGTTTAACAACCTGGTGTGGGGTAATTGCCCATGCAGACTGAAAAGTCGTGGCCTGCACGTTTTCAGATTGGACTTCACTTTGATATTGGGTCTGTGACACCAAGAACATTGTTCCAATGCTGTCTCCTCTAGATAAAACACGTGTTCACTGAAGATACCTGAAATACAAGAACTCGAGAATCTGATATTAGCAGAGGATGTAACATAAGAAGAGAAGTCAACGTGCAAAACCATACAGTATTCTCTGGAATTATATAAATTTTTGCATCTAGATCAATAGGTTGCAGTCCCACTTCACAATCCATTGATGTGAATAATTCCATTTTCTCTGTAGTTAGCCCTGACACTGTGTCCACAGAAGTGTATACATATTGCCACCCCCTAGAGGGGAGTAGGGGGCTGATATAATCGACCTGACAGGTATTCAAGGCCCATTGACCACGTTTTATCTTTCCCCATGGCCTATATAATGCCCTTAAATTAACTTTGTACAAGTGGCACAATGATGTGAGCATGTTTTACAAGTATATAATAGCAAAGCGGGTTGATTATGAGCAATGTCCCATGCCTGTGCAGCATAAGCTGATCCATGTCCACAAGCTATATGCATACTTAGAGCTTGAGCATGAAGTTCAGCAGAGGTCATATTATCTGCTTCCTTACTGTTTTGCGGCTCAAGTGAATCAACTTTATTGTGCTCTTCTATTAATCCTTCACAAGGGGAATCCTCCTCCACAGATGATTTAGGGATAAAAGTTCTCCAATGCCCTAAAAATCCTAAAAAGGCATGTAATTGTTTTACTGCAGCTGGTACAGAAAACTGCTGGACTGTGTGATATACCTTATCTGGTATTTCTCGAAGCTGCCTATGCCAAACTATTTCTAAAAATAGTACAGTAGCACTAGGGTCCTGTGTTTTAGTCAGATTAATTGCCCAGCCTTGGTCCTGTAAATACACCTTCAAAAATTCAGCAGCTGCTTCAGTTTCTTGTTGTGACACTGCCATAATCAACAGATCATCAATATAATGGCAATCAGTAATGGTACCCAACCATAATGCTATATTAGCTACTATGATTTGATGGCAAACGGAGGGACTGTATTTGTATCTCTGAGACAACACTCGGCAAGTGTATTGCTTTTGTTGCCAGGTAAAGGCAAACTGGTCTTGCATTGAGGTGACAGGCGGGGTGGGGGGTGGGTGCAGTGTTGGCAGTGGGACTAGGGCTGGTTGATTTTTTTGCATAAACATTAACTTTTGCAAGCGGCAAAACATTTCTGATGGTGTGATCCCACCTATTTCTAATCATGGGATACCAGCTTGTACAAAATCATTCCATATTTGTGTCCGCCTCACCCGTGCTGTAACTCCTTTCAGTTTTGCTGGCTTTCCTTTATTCACCACCCAAACAGAGGGTCCTGAAATTACAGCCCCAATTCCCCTCAAGGCATTTACTAGAGTGCCTGCATTGCCCGTAGCATTTGTCACTGTTGGCAGAATCACGGGTATTAGTGAGGCAGGCGGTCCTCTAAGAAGTTGCATTTTAATACTTCTTGTCACTGCTACCCTGTCCAGATCGGATCCCATAATCAATGCAGATGCCACCCCCATCCACCACACTAAATTAATACCATCCTCCATTGTGCACCAGTTTCCACAGGACAACACACATTCAACAGGTTCAACATATGCTGTTAAAACTGCAGCACACAAACACTGACATAGCGTAGGTGCAATAATATCTTGCCCGTCAGGACCTCTGACATTTTGCAGTTGAGCATATCCTCGTATCAGATCATCATTGGCTATAGGGCTTAATAAAACTTTTTCATCTGCTAATAAATGGATAGACGCATCTCCACTCTCCCAAGCTGGCAAAATCCGTGCCAGTATTCCTTCCCCACTCTTCTGCTTCTCGGAGAGTGAGTACACGTGATCTGCCCCTCCTCATCTGCTTGTTCCCGCTGCCACATCATTTGTATGGGGGGCTGTGCTCCCACCACCTCCCTGCCATTTAAGTCAGGATCAAATTAAAACTCAATATTGGAGACTGAGGATTCACTCCAAATATTTCCATCCCATTCCTCGGGATTCCAAGATCATTTTGTGGTGAGAGATGGACAGATCTTGACAAAGCCACTCAGAGACTGAAAGGGCCTGTAAAAGCCCGAAAAAATCTGATGGGGATTTACAGAGCCCAGCAGAGCCCGAAAGAGCCTGACAAAGCCCAACAGAGCCTGACAAAGCCCAACAGAGCCTGACAGATAGCAACAGAGACCGACAGAGCCCCAAAGGGGCTTACAGAGCCTCACAGGTCCTGACAGAAGCCTTCAAAGCCCGACAGAGACCGACAAAGCCCAACATGGATCAAAAAAGCCCAACAAAGCCTGATGTAGCCTGACAGATAATGACAGAGCCCAACAAAGCCAGAGAAAACCCAAAAGATCCCAACAAATTCTGAAAGAACTCGACAGGGCCTGAGAGAGCATGACAGGGCCCAACAAAGACCAACAGAGCTTATAGGGCCTGACAGATCCTGACAGACCCCGACAGACCCTGACATAGCCTACCAGAAACTTACAGAGTGTGCAAGAGCCACACAGAGCCCAAATAAACACGAAACGGAACTTGAAAGAGCCAAACAGAGCCTGACAGGAATTGACAGATCCCAACTAAGCCCTACAGTGCCCGACAGAGGTCAAAAGAACCAACAGAGACAGATAAAGCATAACAGACCAGGAAAGAGCATGACAGGACCTGACAGATCCTGACAGAAACCGACAGAGTCCAACAGAACTCGACAAAGCTTGACAGAGCCCTCCAGGACCTGACAGACAAAGACAGGGCCTGCCAGAGCCCAACAAAGCTCAACAGGGTTTGACAAATCCTGACAGCACCTGATAGATAACGATAGAGCCCGGCAGGACCTGACAGAGGCTGACGAAGTGCAAGAGAGATTAAAGAGCTCAACAAAGCATTACAGAGCCCCACTGAACCTAACACATCTTGACAGAGCATTACAGATCCCGACAGAATCTGACAGAGACCAACAGGGCCCAACAAAGCTTGAAAGAGCCCAAAACCACCCAATGTAGTCTGACAGAGATCAAGAATACCTAACAGTGCCTGACAAATCCCGACAGAGTCCTAGAAATCCTGACATGGCCTGACAGAGCCTGAATAAGGGCTAAAAAGCCTAACAAAGCCTAACAGACCCCGACAGGGATTGAAAGAGCCTGACAAAGCCCTACAGAACCCCACAGAGTCTGACAAGGCCTGACAGGGCTCTACAGAGTCTGAAAGTGCCTGATCAAGCAAAAAAAGCCCAAAAAAGCTTGACAGAGCCTGACAGAGCTTGACAGAGCCCAAGAGAGACCGACAGATCTCGACAAAGTCACACAGAGACCGACAGGGCCTGAAAGAGCCTGACAAAACCTGAGAGGGATTGACAGAGCCCTATAGACCCTGACATCGCTTGACAGAAACTGAAAAAAACAAACAAAACCTGATAGACCCTAACAGAACCTGACAGAGCCTGACAGAGCATGCCAGGGCCTAACAAAGCCTGAGAGAGCCTGACAGGACCTGACAGAGCACGACAGGGCACAACAAAGTATTACTCTTTGGGGCCTGCTAGGGTTCTATCAGGTTCTGTCGAGATCTGTAAGGCTCTGTCAAGCTGTGTCAAGCCCTGTCATGCTCTGCAATGCTTTGCTGAGCTCTTTCAGACTCTGTCATGCTTTATCAGTCTCTGTCAGGCCCTACCGGGATCAAAAAAGCCCAACAAACCTTAATACTGCACAACAACACTTGACACGTCCTGATAGAGCCCAAATAAACCTGACAGAGCCCGAGTAGGACCCACAGAGTCAGACAGAAGCCAACAAAGACTGATAGAGACCATCACAGCTCGAAAATTACCTAGAGATCCTCACGTAGATAGACGGAGCCTGTCATGGCCTAAAAGACCTGGACAGAGCTTGACAAGGCCTGACAGAGCCAGACAGGGTATGACACAGATTAACAGTGCCCCACCTGTCCCAAAAAACACTGACAAAGCCTGATAAGGCCTGACAGATCACTACAGAGCCCAAAAAATCCTGGGAAATCCCAACAGATCCTGAGAGATCCTGACAGAACCTGACAGGACCTGACAGAGGATGACAGAGCCCAAAAAAGCTAGACAGATCCTGACAGAACCCGACAGGGCCTGACACATTCTGACAGAACCTGACAGAGCCCTCCAGGGACTTACAGAGCCCGCAAGAGACTGATAGAGCCCGACAAAACCTGACAGAGCCCGACAGGGCCTGACAGATCCTGACCAAACCCCACAGAGCCCGCCAAGCACTGAAAGATCCTGCAAGAGACTGACAGGGCCTGACAAAACCTGACAGAGCCCATCAGAGCTTGATAAAGCTAGACACAGCCCACCAGGGCGTGACAGAGTCCAAAACAGCTCAACAGGGTTCGACAAATCCTAACAGCGCCTGATAGCGAATGATAGAGCCCGTCAGGACCTGAGAGAGGCTAAAAAAGTGTGACAGAGACTAAAGAACTCAACAAAGCATTGCTACAGAGCCTGATAGGTCCTGACACAGCTTGACAGATCCTTACAGATGTAGACAGAGCCCGACAGGGCCAGACAGAGCTTGAAAGAGCCCAACAGAACCTGACAGGAACTGACATAGTCCAACGAAGCCTGACAGTGCACAACAAACTCGACAAGGCCCAATAGAGTCAGATAAAGCGTGACAGAGCCTGAAATAGCTTGACAGGGCATGAAAGAGTTTACCAGAAACTGAGAGTGACCGCCAGGGCATGATAGAGCCTGAATGAGCCAGACAGACTTCGACAAATCTTTACAGGGCCAAACAGAAACTGAGAAAGCCTGACAGAGCTTAAAAAAGTCTTACAGGGCCCAAGAAAGCTTGACAGAGCACAACGGGACCTGACAGAGACCGACAGTAGTCAACAGGACCTTATAAATCCAGACAACACCTGACAGCGAACTATAGAGTCCAGCAGGACCTGACAGGCTGAGAAAGAGTGACAGAGACTGAAATAGCTCAACAAAGCATTACAGAGCACGACAGGGCCTGACACAGCTTGACAGAGCTTTACAAATCCCAACAGAATCTGATAGAGCCTGACAGGGCCCAACAAAGCTTGAAAGTACCCAACAGCACCCAATAGAGCCTGACAGAGCTCGACAATACCCAATAGAGCCTGACAAAACACAACAGAGCCCTACAAATCTTGAAATGTCCTCACAGAGCTTGATAGACCTTGAGGAAGACTAACAGAGCCCAACAAAGCCTGAATAAGAGCAGGAAAGCCCGACAGTGCCTGAAAAAGCCTGATAGAGCTGGACAGGGTTTGAAATACCTGACAAAACCGACAGAACCCAACAGGGCCTGACAGAACATGACAGGTCTTTACAGAGCCTGAAAAAGACTGGTAGGGCAGAAAGAGCCCAAAAAAACTTGACAGAGACATACAGAGCCTGACAGAGCCTGACAGAGTCCGACGTTTCTTGACAAAGGCACACAGAGACCGACAGGGCCTGGAAGAGCCTGACAAAACCTGACAGGGATTGACAGAGACCTACAGAGCCAAACAGAGCCTGACAAAGCCAAGCAGAGCCTGACAGATTGTGACAGAGACCAACTTAACCCAAAAGGGGCTTACAGAGTCCCACATGTCCTGACAGATGTCGTCAAAGCCTGACAGAGACTGACAAAGCCCGTCAGGGATCAAAAAAGCCCAACAAAGATCAGCATTGCCCAACAACGCTTGATGGGGCCTGACAGAGCCCAAAAAACCTGGCAGAGCCTGAACATGCCTCACAGACTTAGACAGAAGCTGACAAAGCCTGATAAAACAAATCACAGCCCAAAAATGCTCTGAAAAACACGACATAGATACATAGAGCCCGTGATGGCCTAAAAGACCTGGACAGAGCTTGACAAAGCCTGACAGAGCCTGATAGGGTATGACACAGATTAACAGTGCCCTATATACCCCAAAATAGCCCGACATAGGCTGATATGGCACGAGAGATCACAACAGAGCCTGACAACGCTGCAGAAAGCCCAACAGAACCCGACAGATCCTGACAGATCCTGACATTGCTTGACAGAGCACAACAGGGCCTAACAAAGCTCTACAGATCGTGAAAGAACATGATAGGGCCTGACAAAGTATGACAGAGTCCTACAGATCCTGACAGATCCGGACAGAACCCGACAGGGCCTGACAGAGCATGACTAGGTGCTTTTTGGCTCTTTCAAGCTTTGTTGGGTTCTCTCGGGCTCTGTCAGGTTCTGTCGCAATCTGTAAGGTTCTGTCAAGATGTGCTAGGCTCTGTCTGGCTCTTTTAAGTTCTGTTTAGCCCTGTTGGGCTCTGTCGCGATCTGTAAGGCTCTGTCAAGCTGTTTCAGGCCCTGTCACACTCTGTAATGCTTTCTTCAGCTCTTCTAGTTCGTGTCGCACTTTGTCAGCCTCTGTCATGTCTTGCTGGGCTCTATAGTTCACTATCAGGTGCTAAGAGGATTTGTCGAACCCTGTTGAGCTGTGTTGGGCTCTGGCAGGCCCTATCATGCTGTGTCAAGGCCTGGTGGGCTCTGTCAAGCTTTATGGAGCTCTCTTGGGCTCTGTCAGGTTTTGTCAGGCTCTATCAGGCTCTGCTAGGCTTTCTCGGGTTTGATCAGGGTCTGTCAGGCAATGTCAGGATTTGTAGGACTCTGTTGACTTTTGTCGGGCTCTGTTGGACTTTGTCAGGCTCTGTCAGGGTCTGTAGGGCTCTGTCAGTCTTTGTCAGGTTTTGTCAGGCTCTTTCAGGCCCTGTCGGTCTCTGTGAGGTTTTGTTGAGATCTGTTGGTTTGTCTCAGGCTCTGTGAGGTGCTGTCGGTCTCTGTCAAGCTCCTTTGGGCTCTTTCTGCCCTACCAGGCTTTGTCAGGCTCTGTAAAGCCCTGTCATGCTCTGTCAGGCCTTGTCAGGCTCTGTCAGGTTCTGTCGGGCTTTATAAGGCTTTTTCGGTCTCTATCGTGGTCTGTTGGGTCATATCAAGGTTTATCGTGCTTTTTTGGGGCATATAGGGCACTGTCAATCTGTTTCTTGCCCTGTCAGGCTCTGTAGGGCCTTGTCAAGCCTTGCCTAGGTCTCTTAGATCGTTACTGGCTCTGTCTATCTAAGTCGGGCTCTCTAGAGCATTTTCGGGCTGTGATGGGCAATATCGGGCTTTGTCGGCTTCTGTCTGTCTCTGTGGGGATCTGTCGGGATCTGTAAGGCTCTGTCAAGCTGTGTCAGGCCCTGTCGTGCTCTGTAATGCTTTGTTGAGCTCATTCAGGCTCTGTTCCATTTTGTCAGTCTCTGTCAGGCCCTACTGGACACTATAGTTTGCTGTAAGGTGCTGTTGGGATTTGTCTGGCCCTGTCGAGTTCTGTTGGGCTCTGTCAGGCCCTGTTGGGTTCTGTCGGGCTTTTTTTGGGCCCTGTGAGACTGTGTCGGGCTCTGTCAGGCTTTCTCAGGTGCTGTTGGGCTCTGTCAAGCTTTGTCGAAGTCTGTCAGGTTCTGTCATGCCCTTGCGGGCTCTCTCAGTTTCTGGTAGGCTCTGTTAGGCCCTGACATGCTCTGTCAGGCCCTATCAATCTCTTTCAGTTCCTGGCAGTCTCTGTCAGGTTCTGTCAGGATCTGTCAGGCCCTGTCAACCTCTGTTGGTCTTTGTTGGGCCCTGTCATGCTCTATCAGGTCCTGTCAGGTTCTCTCAGGATCTGCCGGGATCTGTTGGGCTTTCTCGGGCTCTGTTGTGGTCTGTCGGGCCATATCAGGTTTGTTGGGCTTTTTTGGAACATGTAGTGCACTATCAATCTGTGTCATGCCCTGTCAGCCTCTGTCAGGCTCTGTCAAGCTCCTTTGTGCTCTTTCTGCCCTACCAGGATTTTCCAGGTTCTGCCAAGCTTTGTCAGGATTTTTTGATCCCTGTCAGGGTCTGTCAGGAGTTGTAGGGCTCAGTTGGGTTTTTTCATGCTATGTTGGGTTTTGTCGAGCTGTGTCAGGCTCCATTGGGCACTTCTGGGCTCTTTCAAGAATTGTTTGACCCGGTCGGGGTTTGTCAGGTTCTGTCGGAATCTGTAAGGCGCTGTCAAGCTTTCTCAGGCCCTGTTGTGCTCTGTAATGCTTTGTTCAGCTTTTTCAGGCTCTGTTGCGTTTTGTTGGCTTCCATCAGACCCTACTGAGGCACGGAAATGACCTTAAAACCCTTGAATTGTTAGGAAGGTATGTATTTACATATTTATTTACGGCGCTGGAGACACAGGGAATCATTTCACCTAATACGTGTGTAAATTTCCAGGAGCTGTGAGCTTGTTTAAATGCAGTGAAGGCGTCAGTGAAGTCCTGTTTTTTGTACAGTAAGTTACACAGAGTTAAGCAAGGCTAGACAATAGTGATGTGGGTTAAAGGGTTAGTTCTTTGCGTTTTAATTAGTTAATTGTCAATTCCCTGTATCAACTTGTGGTTTGAATGTGGGTTTATATCAATGAGTGGCAATTAAATGTTGTTCCACAGAACTTGGAAAATAGGATTTGATACAGCACTTTAAGTTAATTTGCTTTTATTATTATCTAATAATTTTGAGACCGGGAAAGTATTTAAGTTGTTGAACTCTGATCCCTAATTCAGTCGGTTGTTGGAGCAATAAAGGACTCAGCATTCCAATTCAATGTGAATCACACAAAGCCATTTATTACAGAAACAAACCTCCTTATATACGCAACTATTCTCTAATCACGCATCCACGCTCCAAGCATGGATTCGTTAAATAAGTATCACAGGCAGTCCACATGCTGGAGCCCCACCGATGATAGATCCGATGACTGACGCCATGCTGAGGCCCTGTTAATGAAGAAACGCCCCTCTTTCTCACAGAAGATTCTGTTCTCAATTTCTCCAAGTGGCCTTGAGATTCCTTTGGGCCTGACTAATTCAACAACATATCTCCATATAACCAAACCCCTCCACAGCTGGTAATAGAGAAATTCGTACAAATTGGGTTATAAACAGAATAACAGAGGACCTCTGCCCGGTGGTAGTAAACCCATACAACTTACTGACTGTATTAACTCTAATTTGATTTGGATTACAGTTTTAGATTTAAAAGATACCTTTTTGACTCTCTCTCCATGAAGTCAGCCAGATAATATTTATGTAAAACCCAGCTCACATGGATTTTGTTGCCACAAGGATTTAAGAACAGTCTGACAATATTTGGAAATCAGCTTGCTAAAGATCTTGAATCTTGGGAAGCCCCATCTGATGAAGGACAGATGCTACAATATGGGGATAACATTTTGATCGCTACCCGAACAAATAAGACGTGCATAACCTGAACTGTAAGTCTACTGAACTTTTTGTGGCTCCAAGGATATTGGGTATCACAGAAGAAAGCCCAGATGATGCAGCAACAAGTAACTTATTTGGACTATGAAATTAGTGCAGGGCAAAGGACCCTGGGACAGGCTCGAGAGGAGCCTATATGCCAAACTCCGAAGCCTCAAACTGAAAAAGAATGACGGACCCTTTTTGGGCATGACAGGGTGGTGCCGGTTGTGGATTTATGATTATGGATTGCTTGTCAAGCCATTGTTTGTACTAGCAGCCACAGATCAGGAACACCTGCAATGGAATAAAGGAGCTACACAAGCCTTTGAAGAACTTGGTAAGGCTTTGATGACAGCGCCTGCTTTAGGACTCCCAGATGTGAGTAAACCATTTTTTCTATTCTCTCATGAGAAGCAGGGAATAGCCTTTGGTATACTGGCACAGAATCTTGGCCCATACCGATGAGCAGCAGCCTATTTCTTCAAACAATTAGACGCAAAAGCAAAAGGGTGGCCTGGATTCCTACAGGCAGTTACAGCAGTGGTACTGAACATACAGGAGGCCCGGAAATATACCATGGGACAGAAAATGACTGTGCTAGTATCCCATACAGTGTCTACAGTTCTAGGTGAAAAGGGGGACATTGGCTTTCCCCACAAAGATTTCTCAAATATCAGGCTAAATCATGGTCACTAACATTGTCAATCCGACTTCTTTCCTCAGTGGTCACATTGGAAAACCAGTTCATCATAATTGCCTGGAAAACAATGAAGAAAAATACTCCAGCCAACAAGATCTAAAGGACAATCCTATGGAGAACACTGAGAACTGCTTTATGGATGAAAGTAGCAATATCCTGAACGGTGAAAGGCATGCTGGTTATGCTATAATTAGTAGCCATGAAGTAATGGAATCTGGACCTCTGCCTAAAAGTATCTCAGCACAAAAGGCAGTAATAATCGCCCTTACTTGTGCTCTGGAACTAGCTGTGGACTTTTATACGGACTCTAAGTATGCTTTCAGGATCGTGCTTGCACACAGAACTATTTGGAAGGAAAATGGACTCTTGAACTCTCAAGGCAAACATATCAAAAATGCAGAAGAAATATTGGCAGCTGAACTTCCTAAGAAGGTGGCAATCACGCATATCAAGGCACATCAGAAAGTGATCTCGGCATTGGAAAAACATAAAGAATCATCACCTTAGTAAAAGAATTTGCTAACCTCTTAGAAAAGGGGGGATGTCGTGGATGAGACGGACAAATGACACAGACCAAGTTCTTCCAGGATGAAAGTAGTAGATGCCATTTATTGTCACAAGTGCATTTTTATACAGTTTTACCAATTCATGTGTCTCTTCACTATTCGTTACAAGTTACAGCAGTAACATCCCATTGGCTACTTTTGCTATCATCAATGTTACTCTTCTACTCCCTTCTCTATCACGAGTACATCCTTAGCTTCTCTGGATACTCCTTTACTCCCATCTTTCTCACAGGTAGGCCTTCATATCTTCAAGGCTAATGTCTGTTCCCATGCCCTCGGTCAGGGAATCCACGGACCCACCGTAGTCCCCCACAGGGGGAATGTCATGGCTGAGATGGACAAATGACATAGACCAAGTTCTTCCAGGATGAAAGTAGTAGATGCCATTTCTTGCTACAAGTGCATTTTTATACATTTCTACCAATTCATGTGTCTCTTCACTATTGGTTACAAGGTACAGCAGTAACATCCCATTGGCTAATTTTGCTATCATCCATGTTACTCTTCTACTCCCTTTCTCTCACGGGTACATCCCTTCTCTCTCAGGGTATATCCCTTCTCTCTCATGGGTACAACTAAATATCTCTGGATACTCCTTTAGTCCCATCATTCTCAAGGCTAAACCTTAATATCTTCAAGGCTGATCTCTATTCCCATACTCTCTGTGAAGGATTCCACAGACCTGCTGTAGTTTCCCACAGGGGAATGACACAGGGATTTAACAATTAACTAATGAACACTTAAAGAACTAACACTTAAAGATTTAAAGATAATAAAGATAATAAAGATAATAATAATTGCAAAGGTAATAATTCTTTGGTGCATCCCTGGGTGAACTAGATAACAGAAACTTGGGCACAGGACAGGAGATATGCCAGTTTTAACCAACTCAGCAGTCTGAGACCTAACCATCTCATCACACTGGATTAAAGGTGACCATGTACAGAGAAGAGGACCCAGGTTCACAATCACTGTGTTAGTAACAGAATCAACTTTACAAGATGTTTCCTTCCATGTTCCCTTATGGAACAGGTCAGGATGGGTCTTCACTAGCTCTACCCTGGATATCGCTGGATCTGTTACAGTTGGATTAACATTAAGATAGCAACCAACCTTGTAACCATGGAATTCTTGTATTCAGTAACCAAACTCTATTCTTAAAGTTGACATAGATTTATGGTATATTCTTATAAGGCAGGTAACTGTAACCGAGCCTTATTCTTAAGGTGGACAGAGATTTACGATATATTCTTTTAAAGTTGGTACCTTAGAAAATAACTGGTAAACATAGCATCTTTTAGATAGGAAGTTTGTGTTAGAATAGGTGTGGAATATGCTAATGGTTGTCAGGGGTTGTAATGAATATGTATGTGACTAACTTGTATAATAAGGTGTAGTCTGAATCACCTGTTCGAAGCCAGCTTTGGGTGCGAACCCCTGGTTTCCCAGCGCTGAAATAAAGCACCGCATATAACTACGTCCGTGGTTATGTGTCCTGATTGCTAACATTTTGGTGACCCAGATGGGACCTCGCGGGCATTGCTGAGACAGATCGTGTCTCGATCCTGCTCCAGCTAGCACCGAGGTATTCTTGGGGAGTGCATCGGACGCGACCAGCTCTCCGCTGCTCACGATGGACCTCTGATTGGTAAGAAGGTGCTTTATCTGTTGCTTTACATGGATTATTGGGTACCCATCTGGTCTGGTTCTGGTCTGGTAGCCTGCTGGTCAGACATCTGGTAGCCTGTCGATCAGACACAGCGAAAGCCATGCTCAGTTGGGCAGGGAGCTCCTGAGGTATTGCCTAGGCAGCCGTCCGTTAGAGGGAAACCTCTGCAGGTTTGGCATCTGGTTTGGTTATTTAAGCCACAGGCTCGGCACCTGGTCTGGTCTGGTTATTTGCGTGCACCTGGTCTGGTTATCTATGTTGTTCAGCACCTGGTCTGTAGCCTTGGTAATTTGATCTGTATTTGCTGTTGAAACTGGTGATTTGATCCGTCTTTACTGTTGTTCTGGTAAAGTTATCTGTGTGTTATCCTTCTGTGTTAATCGCCTGTGTGTTACCCTTTTGTGTTGATATGAGCGATACAAAGATGTCACCATTAGACTGTTTGTTGAAACATTGGAAGGAGGCTGGATTTGGACAATCAATGAGTAAAAAGAAGTTAACTGAATATTGTACTCACTGCTGGCCTGAATATGACTTGCCTAATGAAATACGGTGGCCGCCGGAGGGTACTTTAGAACCTGGAACTATTAATGAATTAATGAGGTTTTGTCAAAGGGAAGGTAAATGGGATGAGGTACAGTACGTGGATCTCTTTTTCTATCTTGTACAAAAACAGGACTGGAGGAAGGAATGTGGGTTAATATTAGTATGGAGGGGCGGTACTAATGATAAATGTATGGGTTGTACGGCAGAAAAGAAATACATGACGTGTTTGGCAATAGAAAACAGCTGCGGTAATGCCTTAAAATTAGATTTGCCGTGTCTTGATGTTGCCCCTCCAGAAACTGAACCCTCTGCACCTAAACCCCTTAAACCCTCGGCACCTGTGCGTCTCACTGAAAGTGATATCAATTCCAGTGGGGATGAGGGGGCAGCAACCGGTGTAAAAGGAGTAACAACTACACCAATATCCCACAGGACTAGGCACAGAGAAAAGGAAGCCCAAAAGGGGGGTGGACTGCCAAATGTAATAGCACCCCTGAGACAAGCGGTAGGAGTGGGGGGAGAGACGGTTTATGTAAAAATCCCGTTTTCGCCAGGAGATTTAATGATCTGGAAACAATCAGCCGGTCCTTACCGGGAAAACCCGGACAAGGTTGCAAGGATAATTAAAATGATAATTAAAATGCAGAATCCTGATTGGGATGATTTACAAGTGATTCTTGACACATTAATGGATTCTACAGAAAAGGATATGGTTATACGGGTAGCAAGAGATAAAGCAAGGGAGGATATTCAGAATGGAATAGTGGGTGGCAATGTTGATGAAAATTTTCCAAAGGAGGATCCCAGATGGGATTATAATACTGGAGGTGGTCAGCTTAGCCTCCGGAGGTATCAGGACTGGTTATTGATCGGTGTTCAGACTGCTATGCCAAAACAAATGAATTGGTCAAAATTGTATAATGTTAGGCAGGAAAAGAATGAATCCCCTTCAGCCTTTTTAGA